>NC_142660.1:15567000-15876000 GCF_026168435.1 Sesamum indicum | reverse complement strand
CGGAGTTTTGAAGCCTCAAGTAGGTCCCATGTCTTAGTGGTTTGGAGCCGGACCCTCATCCTCCCCAATTATTGTTTTGTATATTTTATATACCCTCAAGGGAAAAATAAAATTTTCGTCCTATAACTTTGGTCTGAGTTCATTTTGATCCTTTATCTTTGGCAATATTAGTTTTAGTCTGTTATCTATTAATTTTGCATAGATTTGGTCTTTTACCCAAATTTATGACTCTTTTGTCTTTCTAATGATAAATGCTAATAGTCCATTATAATGCTCTAAGTATAATATAAATAAATACTTTTTTCAATAAATCTAAACTCTTATATCATTTAAGGCGAGCATTAGCTACGAGATACAAAAAATGAATATATATGAACTAAAATTACTCTTAAAAAGTTATGTAGAATAAAATTATTCAAAATTAAGTCAATAACTAAAATTAAATAATTTTAAAAATTATTAAATTAAAACTAAAATAAATAAATTTAAATAATTAAAATTAATAACAAACAAATTTAAAGGAGTAAGCAAATAATTTTTCCATATTTCAATACTGAGAAGTGGAAGAACTGTAGGTATATTTTATGGGTGTAGTATCGAGCCATTTACACATTTAGATGTGGGCTCATCACGCAGGACGAAGCCTCAGCGACAAAGTCTCCAATGATGAACTGCCACATGTACGTGTAGAATATGTCTTCATGTCTTTGATATCTATTTATATTTATAAGAGCATCTTGTTGGCATCATTAATTTATTGCTATGTTAATTTTTTTTTAAAATTAAATAATTATTTTTAAATTTTCTACTCGTCATAATTTTTTTTATTTATTAAGGGTAAGACCCCTATAATAATTATCTTGATTGACAAAACTTTTATCAATAAAAACACCCTTAAACATATTTATGTATTCACAAGATATTTGTTTTTTTGAATCAATTAATTCTTTAGTAATTTTATATTCATGCATATTATTTTTTAACAGGTGGTATCAGAGCAACCAGGTTGGTTGGCTCTAGTTCGAGCTTTTGGAGTTAAATTTGTGGAGACTTCAAAGAACTTGTCTGGGTCAGATTTGCGAAGGCTCAGACGATAAGTATTTGGGATAGCAGACCAAATAAGGATCAGTAACCGGTTGGACGCCATGAAGGCAAGATTACATGGGGTTGAAGAATTAGTAGGGCGGCCGGAAGAACCTCTTGCAATGGACCTGATTCAGTAGATTTTACAGCTTTGTAGATGATAGTCGAGAATATGAATATGATGGTGATGGAGGAGTTGCCACAGTTTGTGGAGAGTGGCAGTGTCGGATAATGTGAGTTGCCTGACTGACGATGTGGACATCAAGTTGGAGGCCTTGAAGACGGACTTGAAGGTGGTAAAAAAGGCTGTTTGGGCCAGTGGAACTGAGGGAAGTATCGAATCGGATCCTAAATCTTTTAGTGGTGATTGGAGCATCGAGGAATTAGAGAGCTTCTTGTGGGACATGGAGACGTATTTTCAGGCTGCAAAGATGCCGGATGCGGAGAAGGTATCCATTACAAGTATGTATCTAACTGGGAATGCTAACTTGTGGTGGTGTTCTCATTTGTCGAATGATGCCAACACTAATCGGGAGCGTATTGAGACATGGGAAGTGTTGAAGAAGGAGTTGAAGGAGCAATTCCTTCTTTGCAATATAAGTTGGGTTGCAAGGGAGTCCTTGTGGAATTTGAGGCATACGGGTACATTTGTGAGTCTCTCTTGTTGGACATGAGGGATATGTCGAAGGAGGACAAGTTGTTTAATATGGCAGGTTTGCAACCTTAGGCACAGACCGAATTGAGGTGGCAGGGTGTCAAGGGCTTACCTTTGGCAATAGCTGCAGCCGATCGTTTAGCGGACTTTAAAGTTGTAAACAACTTGGAACAAAGGAAGGATGATTGGGGGAACGGCAAGGCAAAGTCCGGTAAGAAGTTCAAGAAGAAGGAAAAAGCTACGAAAGTTGTGACCGAGAGTTTCGAGCCTCGTGCGTAGAGAGACCGAAGGCTGACTTTTTCATTTGTGGCATTAGTGAACCCAGAGCGAGGGATTGTCTGAAATGTAGTAAGTTGAATACTATTGTTGCTGCTGAACAGACACAAAAGAGAAACTGAGACTAGACAGACTCAAGTTGGAGCGCTGCAGATACTAGGGGCACTACAGAGACTAAGAGAAAGTAATTAATCATATTGCAAGTAAAATTCAAAATATATTGGAATCTCGCATAAATTTAATTTACATTTTGCTTTTTTTAAGAAATTGAAATCTAAACTTTAAACTTTTCAATCTAAATTTAAGCCTTTTTTTGCAACCAGACTTTAATATTTCGATTAAATGCAAAAGTACCTTTGATGATGAACAAAATTAAGTCCATACTTTTATTATATATTAGAAATCTATTTCTTGAGTGGACTTGGCTATTAATAAAAGTTATTTAATAATGATAATTTTTTTTTATAAAGATTGAGAATAGAGATAGTAAAATATCAAAATAATTAAAAAAAATATTTTTTAAGTAAATATAAATTTTATTAATAAATAAACTGGTAATACATGAACGTGTTCAAACTATCCTCCAAATTTTGTTCAATAAATTCAATCTTATTTGCTCAACGGCTTAGTCACCACTGTATTAGGATCATTTTTCGTGCCTATTATTTCCTTTTTGCAACGAAAATTTGATAGTATTTAGAATTAAATGTGGACTTGCGACGAAAATTTAATAATCTTTATAACCAATTATGAAAATGAATGTCAAGTGATTTAAATAAAAACAAATTTATATCAATAGGAATTTATACAAATTTTTCTTTTATATATTTATTATTTTTTATGTTAATATTTGAGAGTAAAATGATGATTATATAAATAAATAACAAAGTAATAAATTAAAAAAAAAAAACAATTTGAGTATCAAAATGATATTGACAGTGAAATTCGAGTATTAATTGAATTATTTATAATTACTCAAGAATTGATGTTATATTAATAACAGAATTCGGGTATAAGAATAAATTTCACCCATTAATTTTATGTTCATTTTTTTAAATAAATTTAAAAATAATAAAAATTTAAATTATATACATACGTGGAATTTGCTTTTATTGCCAAATATATTTATATGTATTTGCACAAACAGTACACACACAATAGAAAAATAGAAAAACAAGGACACGCATAACAAGCATGCATACAGACTAGTTTCCCTTTCGTGCTCATCTTTGTGCTGTACGCTCAGCAGGCCCCCCTCCCCTCTTCACCCCATTTTTTGCAACAAAATACAAAGATCAGTGCCCTTTTCAGCTTTGCCTCCCCTTGTTTCACTGTGAGCATCATCGGAGATGCCAAGAAGCAGAGCCAGAAAGGTATTCCTTTTTCTTCCTCAGCATCGTCACTGATATTTATTTCTAGAGTTTTCCTTCCATGTTTCCTTCCTATTTCTACTGTTTCCCGCATTTCTACATTTTTGTTGCATTTTAATTTGTGGGTTTTGATTTTCAGGCGCGGTTGACGCGAATGGACGCGGCGGTGGACGCGATGGTGCCGTTTGGCTTCCCGGAGGAGAAAGTGAGGAAACATGTGAAAGAACTTCTGAAGGTAAACTTGAAATTATTTATTTAGTTTTTCTGATTTTTAGTTTCTTTTTTTCCTTTATGTGTATTAGTTAGAGTTGCCTGTAGTGAAGAATGAGCATAAATATGGAAGGATGTGGGTCTCCAGTGAGTTCCTGTGTGTTATTTTTGTTTTTGTTCCGTCTTCTTTCAAGTTATCTGAAATATCACATTAGTCTATAAGGCCTGTTATGATGTAGAAGCTAGTTATAATAAATCTGATCCAGGTGAAGCTTTGACCAATCAAGGGGGGTGAAAGTTTTTTCGAGTCTTGAACTTGAATCCAAACTTGTTTTCAGAAACAAATATGAAATTCAGGAATATGTTAAGATTGGGGGATGGCATTAGAAAAGATTCATGAGAAAAAGATGGTTTAAAGTAGCAGTATGGATGATAGTATCAGTGGGTAGTGATTCACATAGGTGGCGGTGTATCTGGATGTTCCACAAAGTTGTGGCAAAATTCTTGTTGGAATAGGTTTTGCCCTTGGGTACAAATTAGATGGCAAGTGTTGCACTCGCAATATGATTTACTTTTCATATAGCAACTATAGTGCACCTATAATATGATTTGCTTTTCATGTAATCTAATTAATTGAGTGTAGTCAAATCCAATTTGGTGTATTATTTTTTATATACATAGACTTTTTAAATAATTATTGTGCCATTATTTGGATGGTGATATTTTATTGAAGTTTCATTACAAATATATAGGCTTTTAGTTTTATCAATAAAAGAATTAGAATTGTTAGATTGCTTGATATAATCTATAATACAATCTTTGAGATCTATTTAGACAATTGCCTTTTCTTTTGTGAAAACTAATTTCGAAATGCTTCGCTGGCTATATTATTCACTATAAGTGATTGCGGAGATCTTTTTTCCTACTTATTGCTTTCATTCGAGAAAAAGAATGTGTTACTAAACTTGAATTTATTTATTTCATTTTAAGAAAATATTTGTCCTATTATACAATACTATAAGAAGGTAATATTATTTAATCCACAAAAATGAAGAGTCCTATGTAATTATTGTTTGATATTTAATGAGAGTCTACAATGTTTTGTAGATTATAAAACTTTTATTCTATACCTTTGCATTAACAAGGTGTTATTGTGTAGTTCTTACTGCAAGAAAACTGCAGCAGTAATCAATTTATGATGACATTTGGAATTGGTTTTTTTCAACTAGTTATCTATCTCATTTTACAAATGATTCTATGGAACTTCTATTTTGATATCTTTTGTGTTTTTTATGAGAGTTTCATTGGTTATGAAGGTTCTTATTACTTATTACCTTCAGTTTTTCCTTCAATTTCTTTCGTCTAATCGTTTTCCTGTTGCTATCTATAACGACTAGTAGTAGTTGACTTATTATTCTCGTCTCTATTTTAGATGCAAAATAAGGAAGACCATTGAAGTCTACATGCTTTTCCAGCTTAATCATTCATTCATGACATTTCCATCTACTTTGAGTAAGTTTCTGTTAGTATTAATGGTTATGGATGACACCGATATTTATTTATGAGATAAGGGACTAAAATAATACATCTGAAAAAGATGAAGGACTAAAGTGGTGGGAAAACATTATGGATCATAATGTTTGGTTTCAATTTTACTTCATTTCCGAGATGGGCTAAAACATGGACAATGTTTGCCTTGATTTGTCTTGGAAGTTTTGGTGGTGTTTTGAGATGTTTTGCAACAGTATTTCATTTGTTTTTTGTCAAAATAAGTTTACACTAATTATAGGCTCTACAACTAAAAAAATTATATACATACTCATACATATATATAAATATATATATATAAGAGATATGATTTGACAATGAACAGTAGTTTTTGTCTCCTACTAAACAACATCAAACATACCATATTTATTTTATATTATTTTCAAAAACAAATCCAAACATACACACTATCTCTAACACATATTCATTTATCTTTGTTTTTCTCTCTCTATCTCCACAAAACACATCAAAATAAGTTAAAAATGAAACCAAACATAGTGATCCTTTCCTATTACCTTTAACTGCAGTAGTCGAGAGTCAATAGTATCGTATCATGAGTTTAAGTAAGTGTAATACTTGGAAAAAGTATGTCTACTTTAAAATGAAAGCTTATCTTAGAATATCTTAACAAAAGAAAATAGAAGTGATGAATTTAGATAATGGAGTCTGTAGATGCAATAACTGCATATATTGACTTATTTGGCGTTTCTTCATGAGGGTTTCTACACTAAGGATTTATGTTCTGCCTTTCAGAGTAGCTGTCATGTTCCCAATGAATTCTTTGTTGACTGTGTCAAATGTTGAGATAGGTCTTCAAATATAAGTGTGCAAATTAGTTGAGCTCATCTGTAAAAACTTAGTCATTTTGGAAATATTTAAGATGCAGTAAGCATGTAAATGCTGACTAATTTGGTGTTCGTATGAGGATAATGATATAGCTGTCATGTGCTTCTACTTATTTGATGATGCTACTGAGACATTTCTGCTTTCATACTAAAATTCGGAAAGTCACACTGTCGATGACTTCCCTTGTCAATTTAGATTACCAAGTTGGGTGGTTGCACATAATTTTTAGATGATTTTGCTGTCCGATAAGATCAAGAAAACTGTCACTTGAGGGTACTTAATTACTTTAATAGATTAGGTGGGCAAAAATTGTAAAGTGTTAAGGGATAGGAAAAGCAAATGTGTTTGTACAGTTGAAATTCTCATTTTTTATTTAGCTTTGGCGAAAGACCCCCCAGTTTACATGGATTCAGAAATTGATGAGCTGCTTATGTGTATAGTATGACCAAAATATTAAGAAACTAAATATAGAGAATTTTCTCCACGTTGTTATTGTGTTTCTCTCCCCTCTACCCTTCCGCAATTCAAGAGTTCAAAAACAGCACTGATCATGATTTATGGTAACTTCAACCTCCTTTAGCATGTGTAGTATGTGTGGCACATCAAAGTGTGCATGTGTATGGTATATGTGCATAAGTGTGCAGAGTTGGTGCATGTACATGAAAGACGGCCACCATGAAGCATAATTATATGATTCACTTAATATGTTTTGAAACAAAGGAATATGGTGGAGATGAAGGTTGGCCTTTCATTGAGGAATACTCATATAAGGAACTTATTGATGCCATTCTTCGTGATGATGAAGAAAATGATCAAGAGAAAGTTGCAGAAGATGGCCACCGGGGCAAGGTATAAAAATTATCAGCGCACTCTTGTTTTTTTCCTCCTGGTTTTATTGTGGCAATCTTGAATTAATATCTGTGATTCTGGTTTTCGATTGCTGTCTCTTCTCTTGTTTGACTAGCAATAGAGTATATGCATTGCTCTAAGCAAAGATGATCACAAGTCTGGTGATGAACTTAAAGTCTATCTAGAATTAAAAATTCTTCAAAGAACTTGTCTTCCAGCGTGGCCCATCAATCTCGATTATAGGAAGCAATTTGTGGTTATAAAGATGGACAAAGTTATTAGTTTTTGGCATACAACAAATTATTGAATTTAAGTTGCATTTTTGTTTCGAGGTTATTAAAGTAGCATTATAGAGCACACTCAGACTCATTTGTTTCTTTCTCTTCTTGCCTCTTACTTTACAGTATACCCTTTCCACCTGAATGTATAATAGGTCCATTTGACTTGTTATGAAGGTTTCTGTTCTTACTGTTGAAAATACGAAAACTTTGAGTCTATTACCGTCAAAGCGTGTGATAGATTTAGTACCATTAACTAGTTTAGGAAAACATTTTCGTTTTCTGGAATGATTCTTATTTTGCAATGCCTATAAATTTGGGACTGATGGGACACTTAACACTATAAATAATTTGAATCTGTGTCATGAAACTTTTCTTCTAATGAATCTCTTGTTCTTGCATCAACAGATAATCATGCAGGAAGTAGTGACTTTCTTGGCTGTCTGGAAATAAAAACAGAGATAAAGAATAGGAGCTAAACTGTGGAAAGTGCATTCGTGTTAACAAAGTACCAATATCAGTTTTCAGGATAAACTTCTTACTATTAAGATTCTAGAATACATTTACAGAAGCCGCAATCTTGGTTCCTTTGGAAACAGGGTACAGGAAGATTAGTAGCATTTCACCATGTTTGTGAAAAATAGATCTATATTGCTATAATATAATGTCAGTGGAAACTTTGACTCCATTTGATATGTTAACAGCAGTCCTTTTTGCTTTAGCAGAAGATGAACAACATATAATTGCTTCCACGCAACCAGATTGCTACATGAAGCAGAATACATTATACTGCAAGGAATACTGAGTTTTATCAAAATATCATTGTTCATCAGTTGTTGTCTTTCTGAAATAACAGGTAACAACTCAAGCACAGACTACTAATATTAATGCGAAACGATATGTAATATCAAATGCTTAATTGCCATTTGCTAGCAGATAAAGGAAAGGACATTAAATTGGCAAAAAGTAATATCTTTAAGTCAATCTAATTTCTGAAGCTTCTGCTACTGCTTGAGGCGTTTCTATTGATTTTGTAGGCTTTATTGTGCAAAGATACTGATGTACAATCATAAATTATCTCATACAACAGTTAGAGATTCAGTTTTATACTCACTGGAATGTGGCAGCTGATTTCCTCCTGAACAAGACCTATTCATCATTGCCAATTGCTTCAAATTGATGATATCTCTGTGTGATAGAAGAAACCTGTTCTTAATACCACCTTTGAAGTGAGATAGACATTATGAGAACTAAATGCCTGTATATGTCATAACAGAAAAATGGTAACTGCGTTTCTTTATCAATATTATGGTGTTTCCATGATATTGTATCTGATGGTAAAATGACATACATTTCATTCTGCTGCATGAACAAGAAAATAATTTCTGCTTCCTTCAAGTAAATTGGCATTGATATAAAAAGAGCATCATGAGCAGACTTTTGACCATTTCTTTTATAATTGTTTCAGAAAGAAACTAAAATTTTCGTTGTTCAGCTACTGCCATTACCTTATAGGAATACCTAAAAGCTGGGCAACTAAGATTAATTGCTTAACAGGCATGAAATGAATCTCAATTTGCTTTCCGTTTTTGTTTGAGTTGTGCCTCTTTAAACAGCTGAAAAAAGCTTCTGTGTTCTATAAAATGTCTTGAATTCTTTGCACTGAGGTAGCTTCCTTAGCAAGTTTAGGTCTCAGAGTTTTTGGGTTGGCCATCATATCTTAGTTTGTATACTTGAGTTAATAAGTTGTTTCTATCTGCTATACCCGACTGATAATTTTGTGCTACCTTCATAGTTATTACATCAATAATGCGCAAGAGTTTGCAATTTTAACATATTTTCGGTGTGGCTATGGGAATTTCACTTTAACATAGGCGACTCATCTTTGTCACTTGTTGCTTCTCTTTTCTACATTGATATTGAGTCTCTTGCCGAAACCTTTGTTATCCTTCACTGTGTAAATTTTTGTGACACTTTGGATGTTCTGTTGTCAATGCAACCTACCATTCTTGCCTGTTGAAGCTAAGCACAGACTAAGTTGAAAAAGCTCAAATATCTTATAGTTTCACAAGCAATAAGGCATGAATTGTTAAGTGCAGGCTCAAAACTTCGCTACAATATAAATGGTGTTGTTGCATTAAATGTTTGGATTAGATATGTCAATTGTGCTTAAGTTGTTGCCTATTCATCTTTATACATGGTAATTTCTCTTTCCAGGACAAGTCATCTGGGGATGAAATAGCTGCTGGTACTTCCAGTAGCGCACCAGATTCTCAGCAAGATGAAAGACCTCAAGAAACTACTCCAGCAGATATTGCAGGATCCTCTTGTGCTGTTGCTGAGTCTACACTCCCTGAAATTTCCAGCAGTTCATTAGGGATCAATGCTGGTAAAATGAATTATCACTAATTCAGATGCACAATGTGCTTCATAATTCTTGATTAGCTATCCCGTATATCCCTGATCATACTCAGTGACAGCAGGTTGGAAAGACATTCTCCCATACCAACAGTCTGAACATGTCGCGTCAACTGCTAACATATCGAGCAAAAAGGGTAAAACTCCCGCGATTGAAGAAAATCCTCCAGGCAAGACTGCAATCCCAGCTTCACCATCACTGAGAAATATTCCTTCCCCACCACCAACCAACAGTCTTCCAACCCGACGACATCCTTGCTATGGCTGGATCGAGAGTGACGAAGAGGATTTTGACGACTTCATATCTTTAAGACCTGCATCTGCAGAAGTCAGAGCAAAAGCAACTCATCTGCCTCAAGCACCCTCTATGTGTCCAAGTGATGCAACCAAATCAGAACGAAAACGCAGGTCAAGATGGGATGAGAGACCGTGATGATCCTCAAGTGGCCTTCGCTTACAAACTTACTGGTTTTCCTCTGCCTTTTGCTCTTAATCCAACTACAAATGTTCTTAAGACGATGTAGCGAATATACATAAAATGACCATCCTCACTTCAGGACCTTGAATGGCTGCATCTGATTCAAAATTGCAAAATCTGACCTTGGTCACTTTGACATGAAATTCAAGACGCATTTCATCAAGTAGATGATCATTGAGTATTGGTGGGAGTTATTTGGTAATCAGGGATTCAGGTAGTTCAGTAACTTAGTCTTAGTTTAGATCAAGAGGGCATACTTCCTTGTGTAAAATAAAGTCAATATTTCAAATTAATGCCTATACTTGAATAAAAAATATTAACATTATTATAATTATTGATTTACACCATTACCCTATAATATAATAATGTCACAATGATAATTTAGTTTAACAGAGTATCAAGAAACACAAAGCCACATTTGTACATTTTCAATAGAATAAATAGGTCATATGTATATGTCAATTATTTAAGTACCAGGCAGCATACTTAATTTTTTGTTTTTTATTTTTTATTTAATTACAGTTGATGTTTATTGAAGTCCAATAGCACCATAAAATATAGGAGAAAGGGTTGAAAATTCTAAGATTTTTGGGGACTAACCTTTAAAATAGGAATTAACATCTTAAATTAATAATGATTTGACAAGAATCAAGTAAGAGCTCAATGACAATAAGGTAAAATCAGTGGGTTAAGTGAGCAAAAGTATGAAGAACGTATGGAATGAGAAAATGGGAGATTTGACTGATTAATAAGCTAAGTGGATGAATAAATATAGTCAAGTGAAGTTATGAAGCTAAGTTGCCATTTCTTAACTTACCTAAACTCCTATTTATACAACATGATAGAAACAATTGATTGAACATGATCTTGGTATCTCAAATTCTTAGAAAATATACTCGAATTATATTGATCTAGTTATATGCCACGTTATCCATATTCTACACGAGAAGGAGCTGAAATTATCACATTAGTATAAAAATCATATAAAATCGTCTAACGTGTCACATTCGTATAAATATCATCTAACGTGTCAGTTGAGTTGGTTTCAGCACCAACATATTGTAAATTGGACTATCTAAATTTTGCCAACAAAATACAGTTGGGTTAGGTGTTTTGATAATTAAATTAATATTATACTAATGTGATATGATTTAATTATTTAATGTCTCACTAGTGCATATAATTATTATTATTTTATCAAATCCTCCTACTGTATATTCTTTTTTCCATTTTAATTCCAAAATGATAATATCCAATAAATGGGCCATGAATTGGGTCCGGTACTTGGATCCAAATTGGAGGCCCAAAAAGGATATAGATTAAGCTGCAAACCCCTCAACAGATGTCTAAATGTTACTCGCACGTTAGATTTTGGGCGTATAACGGCATAACGGACGGATCCCCAAGAAAATAATAATAATAATAATAATATACTGAGATATTCCGATTACGTTCTGCTGATTCTATCCAGGAGATAAGATATTTTCCCATCTCCTAAGCCCCATCAAAATTGAAGCTAAACCCTTGATTTTTTTCGTGCTGTCTAGAGCAATTTGATGTTTGCATAGTTCATTTAAACGGAACTCTATAGGATTTAAGTTCTGCAGCAATGAATTTATCGGCGAGTTGTTTTGGCGGGAATTTTGTTATTCCGTTGTCGCGATGTGATTCTTGCAACCGCATTCGGTTTTCTTCTCCGGCCATTGGGAGGTGGAGGTTCAGCTCTCGGCAATTGTTGAGGTGACTGCTCATTTCTTTCTTTGTTTTTTTTAATTGTTTTGTCTGTGTGGTTCAGTGGTAAAAAGTTGTGGAGATGGTTTACTTTTTGTTACCGAATGTTGAGTGTTGTTTCCGGACTCTTTTTTTTTAGGTCGGATTATGTTGTTAGGGGGAATGTTAAAGTTATTTGCAGA
Organism: Sesamum indicum; assembly: GCF_026168435.1. Classification (NCBI taxonomy): domain Eukaryota; kingdom Viridiplantae; phylum Streptophyta; class Magnoliopsida; order Lamiales; family Pedaliaceae; genus Sesamum; species Sesamum indicum. Next base: position 15,864,076 of record NC_142660.1, on the reverse strand, counting down.
GTGAGTGAGACGGAGACGGAGCCCGAGAGTAATAATGAGGAGGTAATCTGTTGTGGTCTTTATTGCATCATCTGATTTGTGCGTCTTTCGTGTTTGTAGTGTTATGAAATCCTTATTTCATTCTGCTGCGTACACATCTCATTTTATTGGTTTCTTTGTATTTCTCTGAATTGGGTTTTGAATTTTGAAGGAAAGAAAATTAAATGGAGAAAATGATGGATTGGTGTCGAGTGATTCAATTTCCTGGAATAACTCAGAGCAAGTTTCAGAGAATGTGGTCAGTGATCAGTCTCATTTGTTGAAATAGCTAGTTGTTTAGTTGTTTTGACTTTTAACCATGCAAGTGTTACTTTATAGGGGTGGCTGATGTGGTAGTGATTTTCCTAGGGTAACAATCAATCTGCTGACTTGGACATGCTTGAGACCAAAAGCGTGGTAAATAGTGATGGTGATGTAACGAACGAGGACCCAGGCAAGCTTGAGGTACTTCGGATATATGCCATTTATGTGATGCTATTTTATTTACTGCTTTTGTTAGTTTAACCAAAGCATGCGTTGACTCTGTTTACATGCGATACAAAGCCAACTATTACATTTTAGATTCTCTTTTTCTCAAATTATTGTGTTCTTCTATATGATGTATTTGGTGGTGGTCTTGGTGAATTAAAGCCTAAGGCGGCAATCTAGGGAGGGAGTATTCTTATCGTCTTATATTCTTAATAGGTGATCAAGAAGTAAAGCATCTTTATGATTAATGCGACTTAAGGAGGGTAAGAGGGATGTAATATGCACCATAGAGAAGATGTTATGTATGAATGTCCTACATAAAGAACTCCACTCTTGGAACTTTTATGTTGGATCTACATAGCATGTTTAATCTAATTGAGTTAGACTCGCTCTTGTTGTTGTTGTTGTTGTTCTGCACCTTTCTATATAGATGTTTTATCTGATTTCCATGTTTATCTGATTTAACAGGATGTTAATGATGTCCAAGTTGCAACTGGATCGCCCCTCCCAGGTGTGAAGGTGATAATAATGTGGAATAAATTAGGAAATGGTTGTTTGATCCCTCCATTCAGATCTCTCTCTACTGATATTCTTGTGTCCCTTTCTCCTCTAAACTCTAAGCAGCAGCAGGAATTTGATGAATCATTCAGGATTCCAAAAGAAACAATTGAAATTCTGAAGGATCAAGTATTTGGTTTTGACACATTCTTCGTGACCAGCCAGGAACCATATGAAGTGAGTTATATTATGGTACAGATTACTGTATCATTGGTTTTCTTAATAGTGCATTGGTGATGCAAAGACTGGTTTCAATGTGGGAATGTAATAAGCATAGTGTGATTGACATATACTTTGGTATTTTGGTTTTAGGGTGGGGTATTGTTCAAGGGAAACCTACGGGGGCAAGCTGCAAGGAGTTATGAGAAAATAGCAAGGAGAATGGGAGTTGGTGCCTCTATGTCTTCTATTTGTGTTGAACGTTTTCTTGTATGGTCGTTTTGTTTCTTATGTGACCATATATTATGTACAGGACAGATTTGGAGATCTATACAAGTTATTCCTTCTAATTAACCCAGAGGATGATAAACCTGTGGCAGTTGTGGTGCCAAGGAAGACCTTGCAACCAGATACCACTGGTAGTTTATTAGCTGTTCTGTTGGACATTTGAAGATCTTTTCTTTCAGATTATAGGTGTAAAGATAGCTCTGGATTTAGATTATTGACCTTGTCTGTACTTGTAATGCAGCTGTTCCAGAATGGTTCGCTGCAGGGGCTTTTGGATTGGTCACTGTATTCACCTTACTTCTCCGCAATGTTCCTGCATTACAAGCAAATCTGCTGTGAGTTTTTCTTTCTATCTTGTGTATGGTATATGCTCTATTCTAGCAAAAGGCTATGATAAGAAAATTTACATGACAGAGTCGTATTTCTAAACTATTGGCATGTTTAAGTGACAATACAGTAACCAAAATCTTGTGCCTTTCTGTATTGGCATGCCTAAATTCTAGCTCTGCAAGAAACACAATGTTAACACTTTACTACTGTGTTTCTTTGACTTGATTATTCTCTATCTCCGTGTGGATGACAGTCCAAGTAAAAAACAGCTTAGTTTAGCATTGACATTAAGTTTTATCTCATCTCCAGATCAGTTTTTGACAATGTTGACTTGTTGAAAGATGGACTTCCTGGAGCTCTTGTAACTGCACTTATTCTAGCAGTACATGAAGTCGGTCATATTGTAGTTGCCAAAGAAGCTGGAATTAAGCTGGGTGTTCCATATTTTGTTCCTAGTTGGCAGGTGAATTGTAGTGCTTCCCCACATATTTCAACTGCCAATAAATATTCTTCTGAACACATTTTACAATATTTTCTAGTTGTGGGATTTTGTTTACATGAATAAACTCCATTTTTATGAAATGTAAAGCCTCTTCAGTGATTTTCCTATAGATTTATTAGTTTTCCAGTTATGAATCAGTAGAAATTCTACTTCATCAGATCATGAAGTGAATAGTGTCTTTGTTAGACTGATTCAAAATAAATCATGTCATTGATTCAAGGAAGGATATTGCACTTTTCCCCAAGATATGTTACATTATAAAAAACACTCTTGTGGCATAACTTGTTGTCTAAATGGTGAAACTCCCTCCTTCCTGGCCTCAGATAATAGTCTAACTCTATATTAGCTTTATTAAAGAGCATAACTCTGTAAAGTCAGGGAGACGAATAATAATGAGCACCAGATCATATAACATCCATACAGAAACAACAAAGAAAAAAATTATATTGACATATAAGCCAACAAGTTAATGAAATGGACGTATAGTGAAAAGATGTATTTGGAATTTTTTTGGAAGAGAGAAGTGAGCACCCAGACAATGAACGCTTAAGGATGTCCTACTTCCACAGGCTGATTGTCTTTTGGAGCAGGCCAGTGACAAAAGAACTTATTTAGGTAGCTGAGACAATACAACTGCATTAGGTGAAATCTGAAAAAGTAAGAATAGAACTTTAAGGTGTGATTGAATACTGAAACATAGTCCTTAAAAAAGAAACTGGCCTAAAAAATACTTATAAGCATTTTCTTGAAATGTGATAAAAGGAAAACTTGAGAAGAAATTGAGTTGAAATTCTTAGAAATGACAGAAGCTCTTTGTCTATTTGGTAAATTGTAAGACAAGCTGGATGACAAAGAGAGATCACTTAATCTCATGATTCAGTTTGATTTCTCTTGCTGTTTAAATTGGTTCCAAAGCACGTCCAGTCATAATATTTGAATTAGTAATCATACTGTGAAAAATATAAATATATTTTACTGCTCGTTCAACATATTTGAATTAGTAATCATACTGTGAAAAATCATGTTTTTCTTTTTTCGGCATACGTGTGTGTTTAATTTCTTAAAGAACTTCCTCATGTACTACATTCAGTAGCCCAATCAACTTTCAACTTATGCTATTGTTGATAGAAAATACCATAACCACAATTAGTCACTTTGAAGTTATCGAGATATAGTGTGAAGGTGCAAATTCATCACTTGTTGCTTGCACATTCATATAATTTGTTTTCTTTGTTTGCCTGCCTCACTTTTGACAAGCAAAATTTGTTTCTTGAAACATCATTCGTCCTCTCTTTCCCCATTCTCATCTTCTTTAGTGTGGAAAATTTAGTCCCAACTTCTCTGAGTGGGCCAAAAAGGTCTAATGAGCTTCAGATGGCAGATAGGTTCATTTGGTTCCATAACAAGGATTCTGAATATCGTACCGAAGCGTGAGGATCTCTTGAAAGTTGCAGCTGCGGGTCCTTTAGCAGGGTTTGCTTTGGGTTTTCTACTTTTGCTTTTAGGATTTGTCCTGCCTCCAGCTGATGAACTTGGCATTGTTGTGGATCCTTCAGTATTTCATGAATCACTTCTAGTTGGGGGAATAGGTAATTAGTTTTCTCTTGTCATGATGAAGACTCAGTATGGACAGCATTTCGTTGCATCTAAACTATCCTAATTCGTTTACTGGTCATTAGTGCACTAGAAAAAAGTAACTCTAGACTGTTATTTACATATTTTTGGAGTTTAACTACTAAATTCACTTTCTTTTTCTTTCCTGGACATAGCTAAGCTACTTCTTGGAGATGTTCTAAAGGAAGGGACCCCATTGTCATTAAATCCACTCGTAATATGGGCATGGGCTGGACTTCTTATTAATGCTATCAATAGCATTCCTGCAGGAGAGCTTGACGGTGGCCGAATCTCTTTTGCTATATGGGGAAGAAAGGTATATCCAAATCTATGATATTCAGCCAATATATGACCTATAGCCAAAAATTAAATCGCAATTTATCAAATATAGAGCGAACCCTGACAGAGTATCATTATTATCTCCTATTCTTGGACAAAGAAAATCAGTATAGATCAAATATAGAGTACAAATCTGAGTGATCCTCTTGATTTGGCAGGCTTCATCTCGTTTTACTGCTGCTTCCATCGTGCTTCTGGGACTGGCCTCATTGCTGAACGACGTTGCATTTTATTGGGTCGTTCTTATATTTTTCTTGCAGAGAGGACCTATTGCACCGCTGTCCGAAGAAATCACTGATCCTGACAACAAATATAAAGCCATAGGGGTTTTAGTTTTACTGTTAGGACTGTTGGTGTGCTTGCCGTATCCATTCCAATTCACCAGTGATGTTACGAACAGTTTTTAGCATAACCACATACGCTCGGCAGAAATAATTTTAGCCATGTCGGAGTCTGAGGGCGCTTGTATTGTTAGGTTTGTCTCAGAGAATCCAGTTTTGTATCTGACTTTCCAGGTAAAAGCCATTATAGAATGATCAAATGCAGTACATACATAACAAAACATTTCATGCATACTAGTGAAACATGTCGTCGATGTAGCATGATTTTTATCAACATTGTACTTATACAGAATACTACTGCATATAAAATTAGAAAAAAAAAATTAAGTACACTAACGTATATGAATGTAATATATCAATAAGGATGTAGATGTGTACTAAATGTATACATTATTCCGAAGATAAAACTAAGTAATACATGCAACAGAAAATGTTCCTAAAAAACCATTAGGAATTAATTAGTAATTTTGAAATTAAATCTACACAATTCAACAAACTCATGTGAGGAAAAAAAAATATCATCCAAATATTTCAATGGATATACTTTATTAATTCATGGATATTATAACAAAGATATCAGATTGTAGAAGTGCCAACAAATAAAATTCACTATATTAAGAAGAAAACATCCATTTTTCTTTCTCTGATCTTCTTTTTTTCCCTTCAAATCTGAACTTTTAAAATTTTAATTGAACATTCTCATATACAAATTTTAAGGGTATATAACACTTTTGGTTTCTCAATTATACCACTTATCCGAATTCAATCCCTCATGTTTCCTCTCATCAAACTCTCTCAAGAGAATTCAAAACTAGGCCCTTTGCCTAGAAAGATGGTGGATGAATATGTTTGGTGGAGTGGTGAGACTACCATCTTTCCAACAAAGCGTCGGACTTAGAACTCTCTTCAGCATTTACACAATTTCCTTTTTTTTGGGCAAATCCATTAGTTGTAACGGGTTTTTAATGATGAGTACCAAATTTGATGGAATTTTCAAACATGACAGACTAAGTTTGATGAGCGACAAATGTGAGGGACCAAATTTGAAAAGTAGCATCCTTGAAGGACCAAAATTAATATTTACCTTAAACTTTAATTATTTTCAAATTTCTTTACTTCGATCAACTCTAAATAAGCAGCAAAGACATTAAAATTCTTGTAAATGTTAATGTGATCAATCTTTGTCTTTTGAAATTCTGATTATGTATTCTCTCTTGGAGAATTTATTTTTTTAAAATCTAGTTTTAAATTTAATAAATTCATAAATATTTAGATTCTAACCGCTACTGATTTAATGACATTTGTCGTTGTAAATTAACATGGTAAAGTATTGTATTTCTCAATGAGCATTAACATTCAATAACTCATATTATAATATCAAAATGTATTACTTCTAACAAATAGTTTACGTCTATTAAAAATAAGCCCAAATCAAAGATTACATTTTAATGAAATAAAGAAATAAAAAATTACTATAACAATAAAAGAACATTCATATTTATGAAAGTCAATCTTATCATTTGAGTAAGACTTCGTTGACGATATTTTACTTTTTTTAATTCTACAAAATGTTTTTCAATGATTTTTCTTTAAACAAACATTCATAAAATTTTAAACCAAACTCATGTTTGTAATTAATATAAACCTAATCTGGAGAGGCAGAAATTAGAATCACATCCACATCATAAAGAAACATCATATTTGATTCCTAACTTATTATCATTCTAATCCCTTAATTTCCAACATATTTGAATTTAGGTAGGAAGAGACTGCGGTTCGATTTTGATATTAATTATTTGTATATCTATACTATATATTATGAACAAGAGTCTTTTTGGTGTCTAAAATAATTTTGGTCTGCTACTTTTTTAAATTTAATTAATTATTTTTAACTTTTCCACTCATCATAATCTTTTATAACTACATTTTGATATATTATTTTTCATGCTTTTTTTTATTTCTTGAATTTATTTATAGTGTTCTTTTATCAATATTTTTTTTATAAAGCAAAATATTTATATTAATTTATTATCTTGTAAACATATCTTTAGGTAAGTTTTTACTCCACCAAAATTAAATAATATAATTTATATGATTATATTAATTTGAATAATTTTTAGAAATCATGCACGTGCATGAAATGTAACCCACTTACTAGTTTGAATAGTAGATATTGGATAAGCACAGACATTTGATACTGATGATTAGTATATGAATTATTGTAGTTGTTAGTGAATAAGGTTAAAATATAATAATAATCAATTCCTCGAGTATACTAAAATAATTACCATATATGCTAATTATAAAAAAAACTTAACAAAGTACCACATAGATTAAAGTCAAACAGAATTTTGCCCATAGAAAATCAAATTTTCAGTTCCATTTAATCCTTCTAATCAAGCGGAAACTCATCTTTTTCTTGAGTTAAAAAAAAAAAAAAAAATCTAACAGACAATGAGCCTAACTTAATTAATGAAGTTGAGGCCCATGATCTTGGAGGCCATGAGTTCAAGCCCTGCCTTATGCATAAGATGTTGTGTCTACTGAATAGTAGGTATTAAATTGTAATCAATTCATCTCAATTAATAATAGTTCATCGTTTTTACTTAAAAAAACAAACAAGCAACAACATGTACCAGGGAAGATTTCAAACTATATCTTGAGATGTTGCTGAAATTCCTTTCAACAAATAAGGCTGACTTCTTGACAGTTGATGTAACTGTGTACGGTCGTCCATCTACACAACAGAACATTTGCGTTCTTTAAACAAAGGATTAAGTTAAATTTTATTCTTCATGATTCAGACACACTAGAGAAAATAATCTAATAGTTTCTGGCTCCTGAGAAATTTATGTTCCTGTACTACTATTCAATTCTTCCAGGAAGGATAAAAGTCATTATTTTTTTAGTTCACTAGTTCAACTTACCAGACAAAACATCGACTCCGTGAAGAGACAAAAAAAAGAAAGAAATAAGTGCGCCAAGAAATTTCATGGCACCAACTTGAAATTCAAAATCATGACATCCAGAGATGTTCTGTTCATAACAAATAAGCAATAAACTAACATCATCTAACGCAGGTGGATTAGCATCTTCCTGAGGTTGAACTAACTAGGAACATAAGAGCAACAAACAACCAAAACCTCAAGCTTCTGCGAATACAAATGTATAGATTATATTATAGGTATATGAGGGTAACGGGCTAACCTTCTATTTCGTATTCAGTAGGAAGACTTTTTTGTCTTTCCTAGCTGATGACGAAAGTTTAGTCGAGACGCCCTTATCTGTAGCATCTTGCGCTTCCATATATACAATGGCAATAACAGACAAGTCGGCCAACCTGATCAGGATCCATATTAGAGGATTATTAATTGTACTCCTGGAGGTTTTTTGGCTTCAAGCTGCTGCTTGGCACGTCTTCGAGCAGATTCCTCTTTCTTGATTTGGTCAGTTCCCACAGGCGATCTCTCCAGTATTTGGTTGCGAGGATCAATGACAATTTTCTGGAGAGCAATGGCGTTCTCAATAAAGTACATGGCAAGTTCAATGTCGCTTGTACGGCCATAATCCCCGACAATCTCTACCAATTTCAGGAACTCATGGGCACATTTGGCAGCTTGCCTTACTTTTCTTCTTCTCTTTGAGGGTGACATCCATATTAACTGCAACAACATGGTGGGAGGACCAAATGAAAAACAAACGGGTGCATGTTAGCTAGCATTTGGTTCATATGCGCAAAGACCAACGAAGGGAAAGCTCTCAAATTTTCAAACACAAAGATAAAGTAACTAGATTGCAGCACTTGAACCCAAACTGAATGGAGGATGTACAAGCAACTAAGAATTCACAGTAAGAAAGAATTTGTGGATCCATCTACCTCCAAGGCTGCAGATTAGAGAATTAGCTTTAGAAAAGTTATTTTGATCAGTAGATGATTTCTTCGTATAACCATTATATGACAATTTCTTCATCAACTTCAACTTGAACTGTCAACCGGTACCCAGCCAAATATAACCATTATATGCATTTACAAAATTATATGTACTTACCCTAGTTCCTCATATGAAGGGAGCTAAAATATTTGGTCAAATACATCACATGTATGCATTTGTTTTCCTTTACCCTTATTTATTTTTTGGTTGTTCGACTCAATTCAGTCCTCGACAAGCATCAAATTTCTAGAAGTAATGATTTTAAACTATAATATAGACAAATTCAGTCAAATACCAAATAGTAACTTGTACAGAAACAGACATGTTATGGATTTACTTTGTAAGGACAAGGACAAAAATCATATGCCTAGTTCTGTCTTACTCCATCCTCTTTCATGTATCACAGTATTTGTCCAACTAATGAATGCTGGTAGGAAAAGCGTTCAAGTTGACTCAAATTTAATTGTAGTTACTTCCTAGTGATCTTCGATAAGCTTGACAGTCATCTAAAGAATAATTTCCATTTCAATGAGTGCTGAACTAAAGTATCTATCAAAGGTGCTTTTCTCATGACTTCTGACACAGTTTCTGATCCAAATCTAATTTCTGAGCTGTTCATGTTCCAATCTGATGTACGAACTTATTTTGTCCCAAGAAAAGGCTAAACATGTGTATATAACTGGATAAGTCAAGTTACTTGTTGAAATTCCAGTTCAACATAAATCACCGAGGTTGGCTCCCAATTAGGAAAGGAAGAATAGGAAGTTAACATCTGAATTTAGAACAATTGAAAAAGAAAGTAAGTTTTAGGATTTGGTGACCAATTCACTGTTGCAGCTGGCAGCCTCCCGGCAGCAGATTCTTTTACAATAAGATAGAACAATTCTTTTATAGCACGTTACTAATGTGGCAGCTTGTATACATGGAATTTACTTGCTATGATTTCAAAGTAGCATCCCGTGTTCCATGTCTCTCTACTATTCATTCTACAGGACAGAGAACCAGCATTTGATTAGCTCAAGTAACACCAAATAGGCAAACATCATCTCTGAAGCTAATGAATCAGAGAGTGGCTGGTCAAGTTTCTTAAGGACGGTAACATTTGTGGAGACTCTGCCATCAATTTGACACTTTAATGTCCTCAACCGAAGTGAATGCTTCAGATCCTAACTTGAGGACAACTATCCATCCCTCAAGTTGAAATGTTCCAGCGGATGTGACATGTATTTCAGTGTTCACTTAGCAAGTTGGTGTTCTAAATAGGAAACTCTCTCTCTCTCTCTCTCTCTCACACACACACACACACACACACACAGAGAGAAACACTGAGAGCACACACTCTTGCCTAAATGCATGCATAAGCATAATAATGAACTGCTGGGCAGGTGGTACTTCATTGCGAATGGTTTGGAGAAAAATCTTAGAAGATCGATATGCACAGGTGACAAGGTCCACATCTGATTGGCCCATGTGCCAAGGGTTTGAAACTGGTGAAAAAGACGCAAAACAGGTGTGTTTCCAAAATAAAAGCAAGTTCTTCTCCAATATCAATCATGGAAGTAAGACATGCACTATGCAGAAGACAAGAGACTAGATGAAAACAAAGAATATCCTTGTACAGGAAGGGGATATCTATCAATTCCAGAATGAAGATTTTCACGTGTCGGGGCTCCCCAGGACCCTAGCTAACATATTACCTTTGACCATCAGTACAAGAAAATAAATTCAAAACTTTTCTATATCAGCAACTTGTTTTGTTTCTTTACTTAAGTTAGTAATCTTAGAAACATCAGCTAGGTTCTCTACCAACACGACAATAATCACGGACATACAGTGGTGTTGAAACCTTCAGTACTTTGATAGTTAAAAGAAAGCAAGTAATTTATTCACATAAACTAAGCTGAACAATCAGATGCCCGAAATACAACTAAACCACGATTGACATTCCAATACTGAGTTCAAACACGTACCTGCAACACAAATCTGTTCAAGTTAGGACAGGCCTTTATCAGGGAAGTGAATTCAAGCAGACTATCGTCATCCCATGCTCCAACTTTTAAAATAAGCTGCTTGAGTTTAGGCAACTGAGGGAATGCAAAAATCTTTATGTTTTCCTGAAAACAAGAAAACAAGAGCACCAATGTTACATATTCAATCCGGAAAGATACCAAGAAGCAGAGGATTCGTTTACTTACTTCAGGACGATATATATCCAATGTGAGAACCTCTAATTGATAAAGACAACAAGAAAGCTGGCCAAAGACATTGTTCTCCAATCCAGAATATCCCTCGCCAATGGAAATCTCATCAAGCATGGGAACATTATTAATGATTAAATTGATCCCTGGGCCCAAATAACTAAATGACACAAGGTTTACGTTAGAGATCTCAATAGTCTCTATTCCCAGACAAAAGACTATCTCGAGGTACTTCAACATAAGTGACAAGCCACTGATTTTAACATGCACCAAATCCCCAGAGCCGTGTATGGTTAAATATTGCAGAACTGGACAGTTGGATAGAAAACACTGAAGTGCTTCTTCATTCACATTTACACATTTCAAAGAGAGAGCCTTAAGACACTTCAACCCTGTCGACATGCAGGGTTGAGTTCGAGCAAAATTTGAATAGACATTCTTCAACGAGGACCCTTTAGACTGAATCAATTGCTTATATGGAAAAGTGTAGTTACGCATGGGCTGACGAAGAGTCTCCCCGTTTTCCAACAAGTCCAATTCAAGCCTCTGAACTCTCTTTGCAATCGCAAACTTAACCCAATTATCGATTGCACATTTTGAACTCTTATCCAAATCGAAACAAATCCGAACTGCATCCAAAGTGGGCTCCACATGCTGCCTCACGACACGGTTCACCCAATTAATGTATTTCGCCCTCTCTGAGCTACGCAATTTTGCATCTGCGGCGATTCTGTCCAGTGTATCATTAGCATCAAAATCTAATGCAGCTACATGAGTCCACAAATATCGCCATCGCCTCGATAAGTTGCTAGTAACAGCAGCTCCCTTAAGAGTTAAACGGGATAATATTAAAAACAGAATATCATCCGGCAACGAACTGATATAATCCTCTGGATCAAACTCATCCTTTCATCACAGGAAGTTATTCAACAACCACAAAACAGAACAAAAGGGTCAGCATATCTTCGAGCAACCAAAAAAGGGATAGCATGATTATCCAAAAATTCACATTTTTACCATCTAATCTCAGCCCACATGTGTAACCGCCACTTCAATTCACATATCATCTTACACACGTTAACAGTAAATTAAGTATGCAGATCACAATCATTACCATTTAACACTCGATCAACATCAAAATAAACAGTAAATTTCTTAAAAAAGAAAAGAAAACAAATGATTACTGCTACGAGAAAAAAAGAAAATAAAAATAAAAACGAAATCACGTCGAGTTAATTAGCGTCCAAAAAATCCAAACCTTGGGTTCTGCAAGTCGGGCTCTTTTCCTCATTGAAGACGCTGACAACAGAGATTCCAAATCTTCCCCGGAATTCTCAATTGTTCTTCAAGCTGGGAAAAAATAAATAAAAATTCATACTCAGCATATCATTTTTCTGCCTCAGCGTAATTACGAACATAAAGATATACAATACATACACACATACAAATATACGCACGGCCTACACACAAATACATTACGAATACATGGGATTATACACAAAGTAGGAGGTGTTTGTGTGTGTAACGATGTTTGGAAGAGGTGAAGTACCTGAGACGGAAGTGAAACTCCAGAAAGGACATTGGAAGAAATTGGAGCTACAGACCTAAGAAATATAGTCATTTAATATGGTTGGGCAACTTATTATTATTAGGATTTCCCTCTCCAATATTACTATCTTGCAATCTTTTGGCCCAAAACTTAAATGCTGGGCAAAATTACAGCTACTTTCTTTAAAATTTTATATACTTACAAATATCTTTTTATTATGTAAACAATTATAAATATTCTATTAAAATAAAAAATAATTAGATAGCTCTTATGCTGTGAAATTAAAATTTACTAATTTACCCTTGTTAATATTTTGTAAAACAAAAAGTATTTGAAAAAATATAAAAAGTTTGAGAAACGGATAAAATAAATAATCCATCAAGAATATTAATTCATAAAAATATCTTATAAAATTCTAAAAAGTATATACAATCATAATTCATCATGTAAAAAGGGTATTTTGAAAAATTCACCACAAAATTGGATGAAAACTTGATAGAATGCATTCATTGTTACGTAGAAGTTAATATTGGAATGAGGGGATATTTGTAGCTTTTCAAACAACAATGAGGTATTTGTAATTACGCCAAATTTCAGGAAAAGTTGCTGGAAGGGTAAACTACATCGACACTCTCTGACATTAGATCTCATTTTGTCGTGTTCTTTACAAAATTATAAGTAATGCGGCAATGTAATGTACTTTAGGGATGTTTGAGTAATGTTGTGTCGATGCGAAATTACAATTACAATATTAGAGAATGGTATACTTATACATTTTACAAATAATGTGAGGTGTTTGTATAATTAAACTTTATTTCACGGGTAATTGATGTAATTTACCCTTAAATTCAATCCTAGTACTAAAAGGGACATAGCTCATCATTAATTCCCTATATATGTAATCTAATAACATAAATGAGATTACATAATTCTGCAGTAATGAGCAAAATATTACTGATAAATCCAAGAAAATACTCATTAAATGTGGTTGGAGAATTTACTATTACTAGGAATTTTCTCCCCAGATGAGATTTGTAGAAGAATTTTTCTTTTTTAATAAAATTGTGCATATGGGTCAAATTGTTATTTTTTTTCTTAAATCTGAATTTTTATACTTTTATGGTTTAATATATCTCTATTAAATGCCACTGTAGAATTAAAGCAATACAAATAAGAGCAAATTACAATCACCTTTTCTGAGATTTAGCATAATTACAAATACTTATTTGTTGTTTGAAAAATTATAAATACCCCCTAATTTTAATATCTGTGTGACAAGAGTGCAATTTAAATGACTGTCCCCACAATAACCATTTGTCCTTTGAAATTTGAATGCAAGATCCATCACCGACCCTCCATCTTCTACCTCGTCCAATAATGGGAATAGAGCCATGTATAGTTTGCCATGAGAATGAGGTGTTGAACCCCCCTCTCTGCTTCAAAGATGATAGGCGTCTTCCGCAATGCAGGGAAAGAGGCACCGCGTGACTAGCAGTCCGCAGACTACTTCCGCCAATAGCAACACACCACCGAACACCCGAAGGGCACTAGCACAGCACATCGACAGGAATAGCAACAGCAGCGGCAACAGTAAGTAAGGTGCAGTACGAAAGCAGTAAATTGAACACGCGATTCAGAAAGTAGATTTCATTGCATTGAAGATTACATATACATTGTACAACGATGCTAGTGCAAGGGGATCGCCTTGAAGGGGACAAAAACCCAATTTAGCCAATGAATCTTCTTTCCCTTCTCCAAGTTCCACCAAAAGTCTGATGTTAGTGAAATGAGCCCATGTAAGAGTTTATTCGTATCCAAAAGCATGACATAACATAAATGGGGTGGTTTGCAACATTGTTTTCACCAGGACAACTCAACCAGCTTGAGATAAAAACTTTTCTGTCTATCCAACTGTCGTGCTCCATATTTTGTAACTAAACTGTTTGTTATTGCAGCTAAAAAACATAGATGACTTATTCGAATTGATTTGTTGTCCCAAAGCCATCTCATACTGTCAAGGAACCTTCTTAATGCAATTGATCGCCTCTTTGGACGCTTGGCAAAATATAACAGTATGATCGGCGAAAAGAAAGTGACCAAGCATGTGACCCAAAACTAGATTTTGTTTGCATTTTAATGAAAAAGATACAACATACTAAGCACGTAGCAATTATCCAAAATACTAACAAAATCTGATGAAAATAGTAAATTTGAATTTTTTTATTATTTATAATATCATTAATAATAGTTTCATAATCAATGAGAAAAAGTTTATTGACCCTAAAACTTGTGGCAAAAAAAATACTATTTTCACATAATTTATATAAATAATTTTAGATTTATTTACATCTAAATATGTGACTTTCTATCATAGCTTGGTAGAAATAACACACCACAAAATCTTATTAAAGTACACACATTGGGATGTGTTTTAAAAAAAGAAAAAAACATATAGGCCCAAGAACGATACTGTAATTATTACAACTAGTGGAGTTATTTTATTCATTTATTTATTTTTCTGCTATTATTATATGAGTGATAACAAAATTACTTTTATCCTAAATGTATACATGTACATATACCTGTAAACTTATTTTAAAATCAAATCTAAGAAAATATGATTAAGCTTAAAGAACATATTATTTCATAAAAGTTTAAACGAATTTGACCAAATACTCTATCCGACCAATCGAGAGTCCTAGTATATATTTCGGTAAAAATATATAATAAATATGAAAGAATTCACAAAAGATATTCAAATTAAAATCATTAGTTTCAATCCTAACATATCGACAACAATGATAGACAAATGCTCTATCATCTTGCGCATTTTTACCAACCATAGATCGTCAATCATCTAGCACAAAACATAGAGTTCATTGATTACGACATCTTCCTCAACAAAAACATCATCAACTCAAACGCGATATCTAATAAGGGGATCCTTGAGAAGCAGACGTTCATTATAGACTCTCCACGCATAATCTTCAAAAGAAAAGGAATTGAACAACCTTTGTTCTCTATTGTTGTTGGGGGAATCATGTTCACCACCCTCCTCGTTCTCGACTAAGTCGGGGATGAGAGGGAAGACAGTGCTGTCGACAGGTAGGGTTATAAGTAAAGACATTGTTATGCAATGAGGATTGTCGGTGGCATCATCTAAATTTGGAGCAGGTCTTCCCCTCACCTTCTTCAACTTCCCATTGCTCCAAACCTGTGCAGTATCTCAAAAACGTTATATTGGAGTGTGATGTTTGACCCTTCTTATACCATGTTTGGAACTTCATTAGATTTTAATAAATACTATGAAAGATATAAAATGCAAATTCAAGATCCCTAATGAGGCTTAATTTACTTTAAAAATTAAATGAAAAATATTTCACATTTTAATATCCAAATTTATCAATTTTAATTCATTATCCGTTCAATAAAATTTGATCATAATAGTAATTTTAATATTTTTAATGAATTTATCAAAATACCCCTCAAACTTTAATTACACACCTCAACTTTCGTCACATTTCATTTTTTAAAGCCACTATGCCATGATTGATGACCAACTCATTAATAAAAAATTTAATTATTTCATAATTTCTAAATATTTTTACACATACATCAAATGTGACGTTTGTCGCTGGTCAATTTAAAAAAATAACAATAATCAAAACTTGCATATGCCTTTTCCCAAAAACAACTGCCAAATTGTTGACCTTATCATCATCAAAATTCAAATGCAAGATTATTATTCAGAATGTGAAATTGATGTTTCAGATATTGGAAAAACATTTATCTGTAGCAGACAAGTTGGAATTCGTCTTAATCTCATAAATTACAATCCAAAACGATCATTAATTAATTACTAATTAGTCCTGCAAAACTTAATTAGGTCAAGAAATCCAGCTATTACATAGTAATTAACTAATTTTCCTTAATAATTAAACGTAGTAGTCAAATGCAAATGAAATTCATGTTCGTATAAACAAAAAATTATCCAAAACTTGAAAACTCACGAGACCTCCATTGTCACCTCATTACATGTACATTTGTTAGGTCAGGTGACGTTCTAACACCGCCTTTCACGTCAGTTATAGGTATGCTAATCATCACGCCTCTGGTGTATTATTGATTTATGATATTTTCCTATTCGCAAAATTTTAATTAAGATTCAATTTAGTTGAATATGAACTAATTATATAATAAATATAATATATTTACAGTGTATTTAGTGTATAGTTCAAGAAAAATAATCAATTAGATAAAAAGTATTTCATACCTATTCTATTTTCTATTGGGTTCAGCCAAATATATTCAAGTAAGAATTTTTCCTATTACCAGTAAAATTACAAATTTACGTAGTCAAAAGAAATAAAAAATTGTAATTTTAATCTTAGAAATTTAACATGGTAACTTTAATTCTGTACGAATATATTTTGATAATTTATTATGTAATTTTAAAGACTTCATACATTTATGACAAAAATAGCCAGAAAAATGTACAGAATCAGTTTAACTAAGGGCCTTTTTTTTTTTTACTATTTTAGAAAATTTTAACTATTTTTGTTGTCAATGTACAAACATTTTAAAGGTATAGAACAAAACTGTCCAAATAGATTCCTAAGCATTAAAATCGTTACTCCATATTTTTACAGAATTAAAATTAAACCAAAAGTAGAGTGTTTTGACGACTTTTATATTACTATTGTTTCTTAATTTATGTTTTTAAGACATGGACAAACTGCAAGTTGGTAAGAAATGAAGTACTAAACAAACAATAATAGGGTTTGTGGAGCCTGACCTGAGCAATGTCTCCAAGAGTGACCAGCACGGATTCCGTCTGCCCCGACACACTGACCCAACCCGAATCCGACAACAACGACTGCTTCTGGCACCGTATTTGGTAATGCAACCCCAGCACATACGGGTACACCCGACCCGGTTTATTCGTGCCACCAGATATCCACAGCTGAGACTGGAGCCCGTCTCGAGCCGGGTTCTTGAACCCGACAGCAGAAGCCAACTCTTCCAGCACCTTCAACCCGAGCTCCTCCATTTCACCGGTGAATTCACGCAGAGGATCCAAGTCCAGGTCGTTCGTTATTGACTCGGTGGAACACAAGGAGCCGAGACAGAACGACTCTGCGCCGGGGGAGGCGGCGCTGTCTTCATCGTCTTCTATTTCGTGGCCGAGCGGCCAGTTGTTGGGGAAGAGGAGCTGTTTCTGATGGTTGGGGAGGCTGAAGAGAGAGACGGCGACGGATTCGGCGGAGAGGGGGAGGTGGGAGGGGATGGTGTGGTGGGTGAGGTGGAAGAAGCCGTGTTGGGTGGCGGCGGAGAGGAGGGAAGAGTGGAGAGAAGGGGTGGGATCGGAGAGAGAGATAAGAGGTGGGGTGGCAGTGGCGGCGGCGGAGGAGGAGGAGGAGGAGAGTGGAGAGGAGCGGCGGGTAGGGAGGGAGAGAGAGAGGGCAGGAGGGAGACGGTGGAGGAGATGGGAGAGGAAGTCAGGGGTGGTGGATTCTGAAGAGAGGTTGGGCTGGATAGACGGGGTAGGCGGCGGCGCAGCGGTGGCGCCGAAGGGAGTTGGCAGGTGGTGTTGGGGTTTTTGAGCTGACGATGCCATATCGTATTGTACATCACATAGAAATAGACAACTGTTGTTTATATAGGAGTTCTCCCGCCTCCATGAGCCCGGCGAGGAAAAAAAAAGAAAATTAATTTATTTTCAATTTAAATTATTATAATAAAATTTAAAATGCCAAAAAAATTGTGCTTTCTTACCTTGTAATTTCATTAATTGTATGAAATATATTGTTGAAAAGAATAAAAAAAATTATATTTTGGAGAAAAAGATGAAAAGATATAAATAGAAACTAATTCACAGTAATTTTTGCTTTAAAATGTGGTTAATTTAATATTTAATAGATTAGATGTATATACCACAAAATAGTATTTAAATCTAATTCCCTCCACATTGACTAATAGTATAGATTATATACAATATTTATTATAATTATAAGTGAAATTTTATCTAGTGAAAAAAAATATTATTTAATGTGTAAAAACAATTTATCAATTTTATCTTCTTTGTTTCATAAGTGTACTTGAGTCAATTAATCTTATGAATATTTTAATAAATATAATATTTTTTTTATTTTGATTATAGTAATTATTTCTAATTAATATCTTACAAATAGATTATCTTATTTCATCAAAACATATTTCAAATTTATTTTAAAAAATAACTAACATATAAATTTTAAGAATACTCATCTAAAACATAAATAAATTCCCATATATTACAAAATATTTCCTTATTTAATTTTCAATGGATGAGATACTTAGCAATAATTAAATCCAGCCATAATATATATACAAATATTCCACTGAACAGTCACTCAGACATCTCTTTAATTATGTCCATTCAAGTCTTATACCAGCCTGTAATTAAATCTAGCGCTATTTAATATTGTTATATATATCATAATTATTTATATTAGAATTTAAAATTTTTGGTCCCATGCCGGATAAATTTAATTATGCTTTATGAAAAATATTTATCAATTAAATTTCAAGGGCTATATATATAATTAGTGAGACAGGTTAGGTGTAGTTTGATGACTTCAAAATAAAACTTTATTGCTAATGTTAATTAGAGGGACCTCTTCCAAGAAATTCAAAATTCAATAAAATATGATCTTTGATGATTACTATAGTAAAAAACCCCATAAAGCAAATAATTAAATTTGTTCAATTTTTTTAATTTTGGGATCATTTTAAAAATAACGTAAAACAGAGAACTAAATATGTCAAGTTTTCCCAATTATGGAATCATTTTGAAAATTTAGTAAAGTAGAGGACTAAATATGTTCAACTATAACCTATATGGGACTAAAAGTATAATTTTGTCTGCTATTCACAATTGTTTGAGCATGTGAGTTCAAACTATTAGTTATAACTAGGAATCATGATAAATATTTTGATTATAAGAACTATGGTATATACTTTGATCATAGTTAAGACCGTGACAGATCTTGACTAATCGTGATCAAATTAAACTTGGAATTTTTACATTTATTTGTCTAATCGTGGTTGATTTATCATGATTTTTAAGTTATACTATTATCTATAAAATTAAAAACACATATTTTTCTTTGAAAACTGAAAGTGAAAACACAAACAAATAGACTACATAATACAATTTTTTTAATAAAAATCATTTCTCAAATATATCTAAAATATGTATATATAGGCTTGTTTTTACAGATAAATGAACAATTTACTACTGTTAAATGAGCATTATTTATGAATAATTTGGTGGGGAAAGGAACAAAAACAGGAAAAATGAAAAGAAAATGGTGTGTGCAATGTATGAGCATCATTTCCAATAATATGTAGGGACTCCAAATCCCTACCTGTACCATTGTGTTCCCTTCAAGAATAAGAGCATCTTTCCATCTCCAAATAAATTAAATCTTTTCAGAATCCCTACCACGCTTTCTACTTTTTTTATTTTAATTTCTGATACATGAACTCACAGTGTGTATATATATTTATGTACATTATGTGCTCCCTAATAAATAAATCTTATGATTGGCTAGTTTGAGATAAATAAAAAATAATTAAGGTCACTACAGAAAATATAATAAATAATCATAGCAAATAATCATTTACTACGGCCACGCGACATTGCTAGCCATAGTTTTTCTGAGAATGACTAAAATATTTGCCATGACTTTTGTTTTGTTTTTTTTTTTTTTTATCATGATCAGTTTTAGCTGTGACAAACAATTTTTCATAGTGAAAAAACTAGTTTTTTACATCAATTTAATCTAATCGCAATTAATAATAATTACTTACCACGATTTTTAATCATTAATATTGTAAGCAATAGTAATTTTTTTTAATAGGTGGATAATATTTTCTTTTTCTTTTTTTTGAATTGTCGAATTTTTGTATATCATTAATCCACTTACATCTATCATCCACAATGAGGTTTTTCAAAAACGAATTTAATTAATTCCAGTCCAATATCTACACATTATATAAAAAATAATGGATTATTTTTTACATATGTATGATTATGGCTTAAAAATCATAATAAATAAATATTATATATTTAATATGGTCAAACAAAATAATTTTAAAAACGTAAATTTTGATAATAGTTAATTAACATTTGTCGTGATCTTTAGCTGCGACTAGAACATTTGCCATGATCTTTAACCATACTTAATATTTTGCCTCCTTTCAAAAACAACAGATAATAGATATTAACGTGCAATTATAATTGATTAGTATCACGACTTCCATTTTTTAATTTTGAATCGGATAATTAAACATAACAAGAAAAACATATTTCTTTTTAGCGACAACCATAAATTAATATGGTTATAATTTTGTAAAAATATTCCATTGTTGAGTAAAAAGTCCATTTATCTCTCTTGCCATGTCGAATAATTAATACGAATACGATGTAAAAATATTTGATATATCCATCATTAATATTTCATTGCTACAATTTATTTTTACTAATTTTTTCCCTTTATTGCAATTTAATTTTCTTAAAATAGAAAACTTAAAACACCAATCAATTACCGTAAAATGCGTACAATTGTATTTCAAATATTAATTAAACAAGACAACCAATACTCCAATTAATTAAGAGTGGTGCATTGTGTCTAGCACCAACATTAACAATATTAATTAAGTGTTTATTGATCCAACAAAACCATAAATCTTTGTTCCACAGCTGTTTATCTTTTGTGGGCACATTAATTACTTTAATTAATTATTCTCACTGATTAATTATTACTTTCTTTTCCTTTATTTTATTGTAATAAATATTCTTCCCATATATACTTTTAATTAATTTGTTTAAAAAATTAAAATAGAATGGCAGGCTGCTGCCATGCTTGAGGGGAGTCGTGCCCTCCCTGTTTTTTCTTGCTTTCTTTGCATAATTCTAGGAGAAAATAAACTGTTTTTATTTATTTTAATTAAAGGAAAGAAGTAATTGATGATGGGAATGTTGGCTTTGGGCTTGATATATTAATTATAATAATCAGAGGCCTTTTCTAATAATTACTTCATAATCCTGTTAACTTTTGTCTTTTCGAGATTGGATGGTTTGTTGTGAGCAGAAGGCAGAGACAAGTTTTTAATTTTACTTTTCATGAAAAATGTGTGTTTATAATTTTGTATAATTTTTTTTTTATGAAAATAAGAATATGTTCGGATTAATTTATAAGATTATATTTTATGTTGTTAGTGATATCAAATCAATATATTTTTTATTAAGTAAATTACAATCCATTATAAAGTCTTTTTTTCTTGTTATTGTCAATCTCAATCCTTCTCTCACTCAATCATTGTTGCTAAAGATTGGACATCTAGTTCAAAAGGAGCATTTATTTCGACTTTTCGCTCCCAAAAATATATCAGAATTATCTCTTC
Source organism: Sesamum indicum (assembly GCF_026168435.1). Classification (NCBI taxonomy): domain Eukaryota; kingdom Viridiplantae; phylum Streptophyta; class Magnoliopsida; order Lamiales; family Pedaliaceae; genus Sesamum; species Sesamum indicum. Next base: position 15,842,309 of record NC_142660.1, on the reverse strand, counting down.
CGTTCATTTTTACTACCACTTTTCACTTTGCTTCTTGTGAATCATCAACACAATAAACTAGCTCCCTAACCTTAGCGACGTTGGCGATATCACCCCCCACCTGCATGGTGGTCGCCCAAGGAAATTTTGAGTGTAATCTTTCGCACTTAAGCTTAGCTTTAAAGGTTGTCACCTTCCCATAGACTTCAAGCTTTTGTTTGTAGAGCTATTTACAGCCAACGGGCTTTACACCCTTGGATGGTTTCATCAAGGTCCAAACCTTAATTATGATGTCCATTTTGGATTTCATAGTCTCAAGCCATGTTTTCAAATTGATATGTGACATCGCTTCTGTGTATCTCCTTGGATCTGCATCTTATTGACCAGTCAGATCCAAAAATTTATACCTCTCAGGTGTTGATGTACTCTGTCGACCTTCGGAGAGCTGAAATGATATTAGTGGGAATGGGCAGGACAGATGATTTTGCCGCTTCCGACTGAGGTGTTGTCTCACTTGTCTCTTTAAGGAGCAATTCATCACCTTGGTTATCAACCAGAAAATCTTTTTTCAGGAACACCGTGTTTCTCGAAATAAATATCTTTATTTCTAGTTATCATGGAAATAATACCCCCGCAGTTCTCTTGGGATATCCAGTAAACCTCCACAAGCTAGATCCCAAGTCCAACTTGTCTCCCACTTGCTTCTTAATGTATGCAGGACTTCCCCAAAGTCTAAGATACTTTTAGAATACAGGTTTGCCATTTCATATTCCATATAGCGTCTGGACTACTCTCTTAGAAGGCGTCATGTTTAACAATTTGGTCTCAATCTCAAAAGTATAACTCGAAAAAGGACATCAATAACTCAGCAAAGCACATCATGGATCGAATTATGTCTAATAGATTTCGATTCCACCTTTTAGACACGTCATTCAACAGTGGCGTTCTAAGAGGATTCCAGTGAGAGATAATCCCATTATCTTTTAGATAATTCAAGAAATCTCCACGTAAGTACTCACCGTCTTATTGTAGATCAAACGAATATCTTTTTACTAAAATACTCTTATATGAGTGAAGACATACCTCCTCACATGCATTAGCATGTGATATTTTAGTCAGAAAAAATTTATTTGATTTGTAATAAATTAGTAATAAATCGATTTGGGGTAAAATATAGGGTTTCATTCAACTTTTTTGCTGATATCAATAAATTTAGTGAATTTTGACTCATGAAAAAGTTTATTTGTTGGACAGAAACAAACGTCAAGGCTGCTAGATGTAATTTTTCAAACCACAAGAAATCTACATTTAGTCACAACAAACTTCAGGGGAGGACATTGTAATTCTCCCTAAAAATTGTGATAGATTAATACCATCTATCACGACCAAACAAGACTTATGTGAAAACTTAAGCATTAACCACAATAATCAATAATTGCTGTGATTTTACCTATGAAGAAAACATTTTTCATAATTTATAATTGTAATTAATATTTTGTTATTATTTGCAAAAGGACTAATAAGTGTTGTGCAATCATAATTAACTAGTATCTTTCATTTTTTTTACTTTTAAGCATGAAATAATCGTAAGAACAAATCATATTTTTTCTTGTGATCGAATAAACACAAGTTTTTTCAATATATATAAATATAAGATGAGGATCAACATAATTTACCTAGCGTCACTATAAAAAATGCAACATTTAAGCATAAGTTTTTTCAATATATAAATATAAGATGAGGATCAATATAATTTACCTGGCGTCACTATAAAAAATGCAACATTTAACTATTGCTAATTGTCATGGTTAAAAATAAAAATAATAATAACAAATAGTCATTGACCACTGCCATGCAACGATTGTTACCCGTGGTATCAGCAAGAGTAGTTAAAATATTTAATCATGACAAATATTTTTACCATGGTTCTTAGCCATGGCGAATAACTTTTTTCTTAATGCAAAATCTATATTTTTGCAACGGTTTTATTTAACTGTGGTCAATAAAACTTATTTATCATAATTTTGAGTCCATAACACTATTAAAATTGTAACCAACAGTCATTTTTTTTTGTATTGCGTCGGTATCTCTCTAATCTAATATAAGTACTACTAATAAATAATAATAATGAAACATTTAAAGTTTTGATACTTCGGTAATGTTACTAGAAAAAAATGACTATTCCCTACAATTTTAATAACTATGGACTTAAAACCGTGGTAAAGGATAATTGCACTTTCCTTCCTTGAGATTTGTTGTAATTACACGTAGATCCCCTATGATTTAAAAATTACATCTAGTACCCTGAGGTTTGCTTCCATCTAACAAATGAGTCCCTCCGTTAGTCAAAATCACTAAATTTGCTGATATTAACAGAAAAACTGGATGAAAATTGATATTTATCGCCGATTGGCTTATTACTGATTTATTGTAGGTCAAATAATTTTTTTGGATTAAACTATCCTTATAAAGGTGAAATATACCTCTTCACATGCATTAACGCGTGAAAACGTATGAGAATAATTTGGTCATGAGAAGATTTATTTGACCTGTAATAAATCAAATGGGGATAAACATAGATTTTTTTTATAATTTTCTTACTAACATCAGCAAATTCGGTGATTTTTGTCTAACGTGTGGACTTATTTGTTAGATGGAAGCAAACCTCAAGGGTGCTAGATATAATTTCTTAAACCACAGGGGGTCTATGTGTAATTACATCAAACTTTAGGGGAGGGGAGTGTAATTATCCTTAATTTTTATTAACAAAAAAATTGATGCAAAAACATAAGTTTTCCACTAATTTTTTTTTTTTTTGTCATGGCTAAGAGCCATAGTAAAAATAAGACATGGTAAATATTTTAGCCACCCTTGCAGATACCACGGCCATACAACGATCAATGACTATTTGTTAGGACTATCTTATTTTTAACTATAAAAATTAGTCATGCTTAAATATTGTATTTTAATTTTTGAGATCTGTGCTTTAATAAAAGAAAATACTGGGCTTGGAGTTTCGTGGCCAAAATTGATAAAATAACTACAATTAAGCTATAAATAAGTTCAAGGTCTGGACTCCAAATTCATCATATGTGTAAGCATTTATTTGATTTAATGTGAGTAATAAATAATTTATTGTAACTTTGCAAAAAAAATATATCATTTTGACGTAAAAAAATCAACTTAGTTCCCCATTTTTCATTTCCAACGACAATTTGGTCCCTCTTAACAAATTTAGGAGAATATTTTGACTTCTTGAATTAAAAAAATAGGACCAATTGTTATAGTTAAAAAAAAAAAAAAATCTTCCCCCAATACGTTTTTAGGGACCAAATTATAATAAAAAATAAAAAAAGTGAGTAAAAAAAATATTTTTTATAAGGAGAAATGCGAAAATTCATTTTTTTCCTCCCAGAAAGTGTGTCAAAAACTTCAGTCATTAAAGAACTAATCTAAAATAAATAAAAAAAGGGGCACTAATTTGAAATTAGATGCAAAAATCGAGGACTAAAATGAATATTATCCCATTTTGAGCTCTCCCTCTCCCTATATACCTGGTCGGTAAAAGAGAAACTTTATTAATCTCTGAGGCCCACCCCCTTTTTCTGACAAATTTCAAATTGACCCCTGACTTGGGAAACAAAAGCAAATGAAGATTGACCTAGTACGAAAAATTCGTGAGAGCCCAATCTTTTAGACAAAAATTGATAGAGAAAACATCATGAGAACCAAGTCCGACCACGTAATCTTTTTCTACTTCCACACGTTTGGGAAAAGGGTCAAAAACAAATTAATTATTAGAATAGGGGTCAAGATCACATTATTATTTTGTGATATGCATGTTTGAAAAATCCAGACTGCAAGAATCCAACTTCTTCCCACGTGAAAAGTTCGGCAAATGCCTGATAACATGTTCGAAAATGAACATAGTATAAACATAAGTCATGATGCCTACTTTTTGTGGGAGTAACTATTGTTTAAATTAAATATTTTAGGATTAATTACAATATTTTTTTTTAAATTTATCATAATTATAAATACTCTCTCGTTATTAAAAAAATATAAATATCCTTTAAAATTAATTGTCGTCTAATAAATATTCTCTCATAACAGTCCACTGTAGGAAATATTTATTAGATGACCTTTAATCCCAAGAAGATATTTGTAATTTTTCAAACAACGATAGGGTATTTATAATTATGGTGAATTCCAGTTGAGCCCGTTATAATTAATTTATCAATATTTTAAGATAATAAAACTTTGATATGATTAAGAATAATATATTCTAATTTGAGAAAATATTGAAAGAGGTTGTAAATATAATAAAAAAAATAGCATCTTTCATCCCATAATTTAGGTCTTGAACATTTTTCCTCCCCAGTGGAATTAAAATTAGACTTTTTAATTTGCAAGTTATGAGACTATTTTCGAGAATTCTGTAAAAAAATGAAATTGAAAACATACTAAACATAAGTTATGAGACAAAAAATATAATTTTTCTCGCATTTGGATCGAAATATTTATAAAGAGAGCAGCGCGGGAGAGATTCCATATCCAAAGATATATTGTTATTTCGTCGTGTATTTAGAGTCTCTATTATCGGAATATCAACGGTTGTGATCAAATTAGGTCAAATCCATGTAATTATATATTAATCTTCTATAATTCCATCGTTATATTTAAATATTGAGAGTAATTTTGTCCTTTAAGGATATTCCCCAGAAGTTTTCAGATCAAAAATAGTAAAAAGTGTCAACTATATTTAAATTTTTTTTAAAAATACGAAATTACCCTTTCTTTTAGAAAAGCCTTGAAATTACAACATTCCCTCCGAAAAAATCGTTTATACCTAACTTCCTTTCGTTGGATTTGGATGAAAAATATTGATATTAGCAAATAAAATTACATAAATTTTCAATTGTATCTCTCATTTAATATTATCTTGTAATAATTTTATACTTCTAAGAAAAAAAAATATAATGATGCCAACCTCACTCTCCTGCTCTCTCTCTCTCTCTCACTCTCTCTCACTCTCTCTCTCTCTATATATATATATATAATATCACCTTATAAGTACATGAGAATGTTAAATCAAGGGCAAAATTAAAATTTTTAGGTAGTTTTTTTTGTCGACATTAGCATTTCCATCCAAACTCTAACGGAAAAGGTCAGGTGTAAACAGAAATTTTTTTAAGGAAATGTAAATGTAATTTCAAAATTTCATCTGGAGAAAATATAATTTCGTATTTAAAGAGAGTTTTAAGTGCAATTAAACCTAATAAAATATCCATAAAGTAATTTTATGAGAACATCTCAAAAAGTTGAGAAGGAGAACAATAGGCATTTACTAATATTAGAATACTATCTAAAAAAAGATAAATTATTATTCAGTCCAACTTACTTTAAAATAATATATTGTAAATTAAATAATACATCGATTCAATTAGTACTTTAGTTAAAAATGCGGAAACTATATACATTTGTAGAGTTTCTTAGAGAGGATTATGCAAATTCTAAAGTATTCATTGCTTTAGTACAAGTCAATCTATTAAATCAGATTATTGCTCTACTACAAAATTCAATTATATTATATTATATTTAATTGCTTAATATTATTATGTTTGGATAAACTTAATTTTTTTACCTTAATATTTCTTCATAACATATAAAAAAGGGAATAAATTTGAATAAAAATAGTGTATTATATTTTTGGGATCTGGTATATTTTTTTTATGAGTGGTATATTTGTTTAGTTGTGAGCAGCATAATGTACAATTTCATAAAATGTTAAGGGGTTATATGGAGAAAGTGAAATATATATATTTAAAATAATTAAAAAATACAAATAGCAAAGAAGACTCAGTGCCTCCCTATTCTTTATAACCTGATATTTATTTTGTTAGAATTTAAAATTGATTGTTGATCATAAATAAGAAAGGTAATTCAGCATTTATGTTTTTATATTTATTAGAATAATTGAGAGCAAAACATATATTACACATGTTAAAAATCAATTAACAGTAGCATTTTGATCGAGTGAGCTGGGCATAAATTGCCTCTTTTTAAAAAGTTTAATGAAGTTGTTTGTCCTTTTTTTTTTATTTTTTTAGTAAATTACAACAAATTGAGGCGTATTATAATTATAAATATTTTTTGTTATTTGAAAAATTATTAATACTCCTACTTTTAATGCCATTCGATCCAATTTATTAGTTTTTGTTAAATTTTTATCTATTTTTTGTGTAGAATTGACCAAAATACCTGTATAGATCATGAATTATAATTTTAGGGGAAGTCGGGATTGGTCTTGTAAGTTTGGGAATATTGCAATTTTAATCCTTTATCTTTAGGACTGTCATATTTAGTCTCGTAATTTTTTACAAAGGTGACACTTTTAGTCTTTAGACTAAATTATGGACAATTTAACCCTTTTATAACTTTAAAACGAACATTTTAGTCTATTTTAATTTTATTTGCATTTGTTTTTCATGCTCATGTAGAATGGTATTAGAACCTGATTTTTATTTAAAAAAATATTTATTTATATATATTGGTATTTTAATCCCAAACAGAAGAGATTTTTTAAAGTATGGAACATATCCTTGCATAATGTGGAAGGATATTTAGGATCTCGTCTACCTTTCAGTTCATAAATTTTAAGTTCACGGACTGTTATAAATAAAGAGCTAGAAAGCAGATGGAGATCATCCAAAAGAATTTCCAACTCTTCAAAATATTAGCAAAACTATAAAATTCTTAAGTATTTTCTGAGCGTTTAGTTTTTCAGTATATAGGAATTTCCCCCAAGAGTCTGGCCCTCTATTCCATGAGAGGCAAAACAGAATTTCTTTTGGTATAGGAAGAGAATATCTATGTAACATTATAAATATTTATTCAATAAAAATTTAAGCTTCTATTCAACCTGTTTGTCACAAATTTTATTAGACTTCTACACTCGAGTACCTTTTACAGTCTAAGGTAGGAGATAAAATAGGATTGTGTTGTTTGTGGCTGAATGAGCCAAGTATCCACGAGCCATCTACTGCAATAGTGTGGTTGAAAAAATTCATAAAATCAAGGGCTCGAAATATCAGGTGGCAAGACGGTCAAACTAATGTATGAATTTATAGAGACTAATTTTATTTTAAAAGTATGTCAGGCCTAACTAAGAGCATGCAGTCGGACTATAGGGCTTTTATCATTAGATGAGCAAAATAATCATTAATTGAACTTAAGGACCAAAAGTGTAAAGATATAAGACTAAGTTTGATTCGTCTAAAATCAGAGGATTGAAATTACAAAACCCTTAAATTTACAAGACCAAGAGTTCAATTTTACCCTATAATTTTAAAAAAAATTCTTAAAAACTTTTTATAGACAAAATTTGATAATATTTTTTTACAATTTTTCAAAAATCTTCATTCATTTTGTCTGATTTTTTATAATTTTCTTTTCTCTTTAAAAAAAAATTATAATAAGAACAAAGTTGATAATTATATATTTTTATTAAAAAATTAGGTAATTTCATTTTTTTTAACAAGTCAAAAGATTTCATTATATCATATAAAAAATTTTGTACATCATGAAAAATTATACATCTTTGATAAGAACAGAACAAGTCAGAATACAAAATATCTTGCAAAAAGATTAGACTGCTAAAAAGTCATTGCAAAAAAATTGGTATGCTCTTTGTTTCGCTAGTAAATCTACTGCCCTATTAACTTTCCGACAGCCAAAACCTAGTTGAGTATTTGGAAATCTATAATTTCATTAGATGTTTATTATATTTATAATTTTTTAAATAACTATTAAAAAAATAGCAATTGTGACAACCTTGGGCGGTTTGTACTTAACCCAATTTAAAAGGTGGGATTGTGGCGCTAACAGTAGGAAGAAGAAAGTAATAAAGTCGAGATGTAGTGGTCGTTGCTATTCCTTTGGAGGCATTTTCAAGAGTGGGAAAGGGAGAAGAAAAAGAGAGGCTAAAATGTGTATATAAGAACCACTGCACTCTCCTGTGACCTCAACATCAACAAAATCCACAAGCACAAGTTGTGAATTGTGATTCTTGACTCTTGAGAGCTACAACCTACTGTGCGGAGAAACCCTTGTGGTGTTTTATCTACTCGCCCATATTCCAGCTAACTTAACTATCATCCGTTCTTGCAGATACATACATACATACATGTATATACGTATTCTGTAGAGCCCTCAAGTCCACACATTCCTTTCTCTCACTTCTGTCAGAGAGATTTAAAAAAGGGTGAAATCTTGGTTAACTTCTCAAGGTTGGTGAAATGGCCAGTTGGGTATTATCAGAATGTGGTGTGAGCCCACTTCCAAGACTCTATCCCAAGCCAAGAACTGGCCATGCCCAAGCTTTCTTGAATCCTCCTAACCCCTCAAAGTTGAGAATTTCAAGAACAGATTTTGGGAACAGTTTCTCGTTCTGTTTGGTTAATCATAAAGAGAGGAACTGGGCTTTAAGGGTTAGTGCACCACTGACAGTTGGGCAAGTAGAAGAAGAGAGTAAGGAGAATGGTGGTGAAGAGTTTGATCCAGGCGCCCCACCTCCATTCAAGCTGTCTGATATCAGGGCAGCCATTCCAAACCATTGTTGGGTTAAGGATCCATGGAGGTCTATGAGCTATGTGGTAAGAGATGTGGTTGTGGTCTTTGGGCTGGCAGCTGTGGCTGCCTATTTCAACAACTGGGCTGTTTGGCCTTTGTATTGGTTTGCTCAGGGGACTATGTTCTGGGCTCTCTTCGTTCTTGGCCATGACTGGTGAATTTTTCTTTTTTTCACTCTCTTCCATGAAATTTGACCTTTTCTTTGATTTTCCATGTTAGTTTGTGTTGATTCAGATTGTCTTTTGCAGTACATTCTAAAGGGTCTTATACTTTTTTGGTCTTGATTCCTGCAGTGGGCATGGAAGCTTTTCTAATGATCCCAAGCTGAATAGTGTAGTTGGTCATCTTCTTCATTCTTCCATTCTGGTTCCTTACCATGGATGGTATGTAAAATTCAATGATTGTTCAATCTCAAAGCATAAAGTTTCCATTTTCAGAAACATAACAAACTGTGTTGTGATGAATGATCCAGGAGAATTAGTCACAGGACTCATCATCAGAACCATGGGCATGTCGAGAATGATGAATCCTGGCACCCTGTAAAGTTATTTATTTTTGCTTTATTACATGAATTCTTGGTATGTTATCTGATTTTTTCAGCAGGAAAGGAATTCCTTTATTTAATCTTTCCCCATTTTTGTGATTCCAGTTATCTGAGAAGATCTACAAGAATTTAGATAATGTTACCAAGAAATTGAGGTTCACATTGCCTTTCCCCATGCTGGCATACCCCATCTATCTGGTATGCTGGTAAAGTTTTTAAATTTCTTTTGCCAGTTTCCATTGGTTAGGCTTTACCTGATTGATTTTCTTGCTCCTTTGTGCTGTGTTTGATGACAGTGGAGTAGAAGTCCTGGGAAAACAGGCTCTCATTTCCATCCAGACAGTGATTTGTTTGTCCCAAGTGAGAGGAAAGATGTGATTACCTCAACAGTGTGTTGGACGGCAATGGTTGCATTACTTGTTGGATTATCTTTTCTTATGGGTCCTCTCCAATTGCTCAAACTCTATGGCATTCCTTACTTGGTTAGTCACTTAGACCTCTTTTCATTGTGTCACTACTTTCGTTGTTTAAATGGTATACCTTCCCACAATGTTTGGTTGAAAGGATTTGGATTTGAGAGAAAGAACTCAAACCAAAAACGATAAGTAAACATGGGTGATCAAAGAATTTAAAATACTTTGTATCATGAAATTATCTAGATAGACTCAATGGATTTATTATTATGGATTTGAAATCCTCAGCTTCAGATCACATCAATCCAAATATTGCCTCAGCCTCAGTTGCTTTAGTAACTAATTTCGTCTAAGATTTGTCTATAGTGTAGTATACCTTATTTTGCATTTCAACTCCTTTGTAAACTTGGAATTCGAATTGGCTGCAGGGTTTCGTAACTTGGCTTGATTTAGTTACCTACTTACATCACCACGGGCATGAGCAGAAGCTACCTTGGTACCGTGGAGAGGTAAAACAGCAAGTTCTCGTTATCCGCTCGTCTTCTAATGCCGGTTTTAATAGCTCAAGAACTGAATTCATTTTGTGAAACAGGAATGGAGTTATCTGAGAGGGGGGCTAACAACACTCGATCGTGACTACGGATGGATAAACAACATCCACCACGACATCGGGACTCACGTCATACATCACCTCTTCCCTCAAATCCCACACTATCATTTGATCGAAGCAGTAAGTCTTCAAGTTCACAAGTTTTCTGCCTCTTGGATCAATTCTTGGATATAATTTTAACTCGTTTTTCTACGATCGCTGATTCTTGTGGGTGCAGACAGAAGCGGCTAAGCCAGTTCTCGGAAAATACTACAGGGAGCCTCAGAAATCAGGCCCTCTTCCATTTTACTTGCTGGGAGTGCTCCTAAGAAGCATGAAAAAGGATCATTATGTGAGTGATACTGGTGATGTTGTCTATTATCAGACTGATCCTGAGCTGAACTGAGAAATCATAAGGGTTGATTTGATCCAAGGGATGTGGATGTCTGTCAAGAGAATTGATCTTTTGATTTCTTGCAATGATGGGATTGGGATTTAGATGTTACAGACAACAAAACCATTGATTGTGTATTTGTTAAGAATGTAAAATGACATTATAGTGCAAATCTTGGTAATGAGGGAAAGGGAGACTTCTTCCAAGAGCTGTTGTTTTCAGTTTCCACACTCACTGTCTGTGGACCAGATCAGATAGCTAATGCCCACAATTCATTTTTTTTATTTTAATATAGCTAATGCCCATAATGCACTTTTTTTCCTAGCATGTATGCTAATGATATACATTCTGTAATTGTTGTTTGTAATCTTTTTTTTTTTTTTTTTGGTTACTTACATTTGGACCCCATCCAAAAATGACATTTTCCCTCAAGAAATTTTTGAAATTACATTTGCGCTCCCTCTAAACATTCTCCATTTACAGCTGAATTCCTTCAATGGAGTTTGAACAGAAAGTGCTGATTTCAACAAATAATTTATATAAACTTTCAAAATTACCTTAATAATATGTTACACTTATAAGGAGGTAAATATAACACTAAAGTCAAAATGATATAATTACAATATCAAATGTTTATAGCTGACAACTATTATTACAATATATCAAATATTGGCCTAAAAACAAGTGGAAATTCAAAATCTAAAAAATTCTCTAAGGGGAAATTGCATGAAATATTCGTATCAGGAATTGTATGGATCCACATGGTATGAGATCTACTCTTGGATGATCTTGGAATCAAGAATTGATAATATGGGTTCTCAGGTCGAGTTGTTTAAAAATACGTTATTTTTTATCCTGTTATTTTATTTTCTACTTTTAGAAGGATTAATATAGATGAGTTTCTAATCATTTAATCCCATCACGAGGATTAAATAAGGGTCCACACGCTAATGCATGTGAAGAAGTACATTTTCACTTTTATAAGACTAATTTGATTAGAAAATATTTATTCAAAATATAACAATTTGTAATGGATCAATTGGAGTAAATATGAATTTTTATTTAATTTTTTGTTAATATCAATAAATTCCATAAATTTTATTAATAATTATATTCATTTAGTAAATAAAAATAAATATAAAAAATAAAAAAATTAAATATAATTTCATCAAATCTCATGCAAACACGCCATAATTATCCTTAAAATTGAATCCTCATATGTTGGTTGCATCTAACTCACAAATCCTGTCTGATTCCAACCACATTTGATTTGTGCGCAGGAACATGGAAGTTTGGATCCATTCGCACCACATCCATCACTTGTCAAATCATAAGGACAACCAATTATTACCCTCCTGTCCTATATATGTTTGGACCTCAAGTTATGTTTATTACAATTTCCCCTACACCCTAAAATGGGGTATAGTTGCAAAATTAAAGGGAGTCGTTAGTAGCTTTTTTTACTTTTATTTTTTGGCCAATGTTGTTAGTATCACTAATGACTTGGCCACATTTTTTTTTTTATAAAATTTTATAAAAATTGCTTCTAGACATATAATTCTGACAAATGGTTGCAAATCGTGTCCTCCAAGTACCCCCATATAGTGCAAATTAGAATGATATCACGAAATTTACGTCGATTATATTATTCGAGCAATCCGAGTGGTACAAGACTGCATGGCCCATGATCAGGTATTCTAAAATATTTTAAAAATACATTTAAAGCCTGGACAATTATTAAATAATTTTGAAATATTTATGCACTAATTATACATTTATTCCAATTTTGCTAGTACGGCATAAACTTGCAATGCATTAGAGAATTGCCACCAGAATGCAACTCACGATTGTGGACATCAACAAGCCCTTTAGTCTTCTGCGCCCTTGTAAACTACACCATTCCGAACGGGTTCTCAATCAATTCCGAATTAGGCAAAATATTCTACAAGTGCTTGATGATCGGAACATGTTCATATACAATGTTTCCCGTAAAAATCGTGGGGGAACATATCAGTACATAAAATATATACTATATATTAGTCGATGGGAGAGACGATTTGACACTATTGTATTTCGACCATCCATATCTAATGGAATGGATACAAAATGTGGGTATTGAGATTGATACAATAACATAACACGTCGATTCGTATCATCATTTGCTGATAAGCGTGTACAATCAAGGTACCAACCTGGAGATGCATCCAAGTGGCAAATTATGGTACTTACCTAATAAACATACTTTATTCTAAACATGTTTGTCATTCCCTTTAAAAGTTACATATACAATTTTCGATTTACTTCAGGTTAACCAAATGAAAAACACCCTAATAAGCTGTGATAATAGACCAATCGAAAACAAAAGACTACATCAAACCTTAGACCACGCTAGGAGCATATTTCAAAATGTTAATCAAATTGCCACAAATGAATGAGTATTAGTACAAGATATGACCCCTATAGACCCTTTGCCACAACAGAATGTTCCGTTCACATCCCACAATCGGAGAAGTCGGAGTAGGAGATCTTCGAGTACAACACAACGAGATACTATTGGGTAGACATAGCTGGTCCATCAACTGTGCAAACATCTCAATATCTACTTCAAGATTGTTATGTGCCTGAACTACCACAACAAGATGACTGGTTTCAATCGACTCTATACATGCCACTATATACAGAAGGTTATCCAACTCACGTTGACCTTGATCTTAATCTTGCCATCACTCAAAGATATGCACAAAGATATAATATTTTACTTATTCAATTTTCATCATTTACTGCATATTGTGATTCAATACAATCAAGCTCGACAACATCATCAAGCTGATTACACGTTCCACCCGATTATGATGATCAAGAGCAAAACGAACCAACAGAACCAATGGTTCACAAAAGACGAAGACCTCGATAACAATGGCGACGTCACACTTATGGAACCGGCAAATATTATTAAAATATGTAATTAATTTTAACTTTATATTATTTTAGTTCTTACATTTTTTTGTATGTAATTTAATTTATTAGTTGTTAAGAATTAATTAAATATTAATGTTTTTTATTAATATTTTTAATAATAAAATATTTAAATAATTCCAAATATTATAAAAATAAAAAATAATAAATACTAATTAATTAATATATATTCTTAATTAACATTAAATAAACAATTTACATAAATTAAAAAAATAAAATTTTGGCCCAAGTCGTTAGTAGCACTCATGACACCGGCCGAAACATAATGGGGAGTCGTTGGTGCCATAGTTTTGCAACTATACCCCATTTTGGGGTATAGTTGCAATTTTTTTAATAATATTTTAATAAATAACTCAAAAAAAAAAAATACACTAGTTATAACATATCAAGAATCTTTGTTGGGGAGCAGGATCAAAATTTCAAATTAAAAAATTTATTTGGCCATGGATGAGACTCGAAGTCATAAGCATATGCGCACTTTGCGCAGATTGACAATGAAAAATCGATAGCCTCGCATACGATCGGCTACATTAGGGGCCTCACACTTAATTAATAGTAAGTATGCCTACCGAGATAACATATATTAGCTACTAGAGCACACATTTTTATTATACTTATGTAATTATATGAAAGAGAAAAAATAAAAATAAAAAAAATTGATCGTTTAGTTAAAAAAAATATTAATGTAAATGTGTGTGAATAGAATGTTATCGATGGGAAAATTTAAACAAACGAATCAGTATGCAATATTCATTTTGCGGATCAAAGGTAGTTATTTATGGGAACCACATCCACTAACCATCAGATGTGCACTGATAAAAATAAGAAAAGAATGTTTTGCAAAATAACATTGATTCAGGGAGCAGGGTTGATGCCCCTCCATTCCCAGAAATACAAGAAAAGATGGTTTCAAATATGAGAATGTAGTATAAGACGATGTTGATTTCAACACAGAAGATTAACGTCGGTTGCCATGTTATGCTCATAAGGAGGAGAAAAGGAGAAGTTAAAGCGATGCATCAGAATTTCTCAACACTTGAATAAGACAGAATTGGTGTTAGCGATCTTACCACATTACCCGTTGACAGTTTCAGAAGATTCACTCAGCATCATCCTTTAGTAGTGCACAGAATTGACTGCCTTCATGAAGGACAATATGCGCGATTTATCTTTCTGTATGCCGTCTGGAGCACAAATGCCGCTACTGACGTCAATCCCATTTGGCCTAAGAGTGGAAAGAGCTTCATATGCATTCTCAGGCTTAATTCCTCCTGCTAACAGCCATCCCCTTTTGCTCCTAATGGGTGGCAGATTGAAGCGTGACCAGTTAAACTCCTTACCACTGCAAGCATGCAAGAAGAAAGCTTATGGCTGTTGCGGCATATAGCTTCAGTGAAGCCACTAAACTGCAAATACGTCAACAGGCAACTGGAAAGGAAGAGAATTATACACCTTATGATGTCTTAAATCGTTTCATCAAAGTACAGGAAAAAACCTTCCAAATAGTTATTTAGAGCCGAGCTTATGCGTCTAGAAGAAAGGAGGCACCAGTTGATATATAAATCAACACTGCTTAAAGCATTTACATATCTTAGTCTAAGAAATTTAACTATATGAGAAAAGTAGACCTCTCATATATGTTGCGGTGACAAATAGAAAAGAGAGAAAAAGTTTGAAGTATACAAAACTAGATCATATCCTTGACTCCCGTTTTTTGAATAAAACTTGATTTGGGTAAGAAATAACTTCATTTGCGACAATGGTAGAGCAAAGATCATCATTGAGTGTTTTAAAAGGCGTATGACCTTGAATTTTATATTTTATATATTTAAAACTTAAATTATCATAAAGAATTTACCAGGAAATTAAACAACTAGGTAGAATTAATTGTCAAACAAAAATCTAGGATATAAGGCATGACATGCTGGAAATACGAAGAAACAAAGATTGGTGGCTCTTGAGATAATAGAAAATAAAATAAAGATTATTTCATTAATAAAAAGATCATGAGATCAATAGAAACAATTTTTAGAGGGATATATCATGATAGAAATTAGAGTTTTTTTTTTTTATTAACCTTCATATAAAACAAAGTTTGATAATATAAGCCATAAGGACCAGACAAACACAAGTTACATAAATAGTTAGCTTAGAACAGGACAAACCCTTTCTGAAAATTAATAGGATTGTGAGAATAGCTACAGCCAACAGGAAAAAAGGTCAAAAAACTCGAGAATAACAGAAGTAAGATATGTGCTACTTGTTTATATATTGGTCGGGTAAATTTTGAACATAAAATAGCTATTATCACAGATGAGGATGATTCCTTCTCAAGTTAGGAAAAAAATATCCATCTTCACTTTCCTTTGGAGCATATGCTTAGTGATTTCGGGAACTACAGGGAGTTGCATGCCCTAGTGTCTGACCTTATACCCTCGAATCCACGTATTACGCCCCATAAGACAAAGCCCCAAGTTTTATTGCTCTGAGGAAATCTTTTGAGCACCCCCCTCAAGGAGCTCACCATGACTGCCTTTTAAAACATTGTCTAGAAGGCAACTTATATTGAAATGTCGAGAGAGAGAAGATGAGCATGCAATCCTTCATACATAATAATAGTTACGTTTCATGTTTTAACAAAAGAGATCAGTTTAATGCCCTAAACCTCTAGGAAAAATGTTCAGCAAACCATGTAAGACTCCCATGGCTGCACAAAGCCATTTCCATGAGTATTTTCTGGGATTGAAAAAAGAGTTTTTTATTGCGAGACCAAAATTCAAAGGCGGATTGGGCGAATGAAGCTAACAACAATTAGGATTCTTGTACCTGCCACCTTTAGCACTATCAACAAGGATCCAATCAACTTCAGAGCATTCTTCATCAGAAATGGAATTCAAAAGATCCCCGTCTTCATTTGCATGTAGAACATATATTACTTGGTTTTCTTTCACTATGATCTTAAAAGCATCCCGAGAACCATTTCCATGAAGCTACATGGAAGCAAGAGAAGATATGCTTAAGCAAAAGATATTAAGAATAAAGATGATGGTGGTCAAGAAGCACTAACCTGCACATATCCAAGGTCTGCTTCATCAGAAGCTCTTAGTATTGTTTCTGCATCATCATCAACAAATACCCCAACAGGCTCAGCTCCATGTTCCTTTGCAACTTTTGAAATCTCTTTTGCAACAGAAAGAGAAATAGACCTTTTTGAATTGGGCCAAAGAATCATTCCAATAAAATTTGCACCGGCTTCTGCTGCCATAGCAGCATCTCTAGCTGATGTGATCCCGCACATTTTAACTAAAGGTTTATTTTCTTCATGTTCGTTGTGAACGATAGAAAATTCTGTTGCCTTATTTGATGCACATGTTATCTTCATCCTTTGAAAGTTTTGCCTCCCAGATAAAAGCACTTCATCCCACTTTATGCCTGTAGATTGGTGGCACGACAGACAGATCAATTTTACGTTCAATGCTAAAATCAAGCAACTTCCAAACTTCTGTCCACAAATTGCCTACATCCCCTGATACAAGGTTCCCAATAGCTCCATTAGTTATGCGTCTCTATGTCTTTGGCTAGATACTACCTAGGTTATCAAGAGAAGATTTTGTTGCTTGTGCAATCATTCTGGCTAATTGCAGATAAAAGTCAAAACAAAACACAGTTCTAACAAAAGAAAACTGCATATACTGTACTAGCTATGTTACAATATTATGGTTTCTAGCTGTATAAATGGGCTAAATTGCATATTTGGTACCACAAAGAAGGGTCAGTGCCCTTTTTGATCCCATGATTTACGGGAATTCATTTTTTATCCAAAACGTTAACAAAAGTTGCAGAGTTGGTCCTGTTAGCAACTTTCCGCTAATTTTTAACGGAAAGTTACAAAGTACCGTTAGTTTGTCAACTAACTCATTTTTTGGCTTTGCTGCACGTGGGGTGATGAATTAGAGGGAAACCAAAATGAGCCCCTCTCTCCCTTTTTTGCACTTTCTTTATTTTTGTGTTATTTTATAGTAATTTGTAATGTAAGGAAATATGAATATTTCAACCTGTTTTTCTTATAATAAAATGATGTGATGTTGTGCTTGAAATGAAAGTGCAGAAAATATAAACTGGTACAAAAAAAGAGTATCTGTGATTTTCAATATTATCCATAAAATAGAGCAACATGCTCAATACACATAGAAACACCCAAAAAGAAATAAACAATAGCACAGTCACCTAAACATACAATTGAGATCTGGGTATTGAGCATGCTACTCTATTTTGTGAATAATATTGGAAATCACAGATACTATTTTTTTACACCAGTCTATATTTTCTGTACTTTCATTTCACACAAAATATTACAACAGTTTATTATAAGAAAAACCGGTTGAAATATTCCTATTTCCTTACATTACAAATTATTACAAAAAAAAAGTAAATAAATAAAGTACAAAAGGGGAGAGAGGGAGCTCATTCTGATGGTAGATTTCCCTCCAATTCATCACCCCATGTGTAGCAAGGTCAAAAAAATGAGGCACTTTGCAACTTTCCGTTAAAAAATAACAGAAAGTTGTTAATGGGACCAATTTTGCAATTTTTCTTAACGTTTTGGGATAAAAAAAATGAATTTCCGTAAATCATGGGACCAAAAAGGGCAGCAACCCTTCTTTGTGGGACCAAATATGCAATTTAGCTTATATAAATAAATTCAGATATTCTTTCTCCTTTGATTAACTCTAAAAGCTTCCACTACGAACTTTTCTTAGATTGCACATCCAAGTAAAATGCATAAAATATTGTCGTTCACCAAACTAAATGAGGAGCTTGGCAATTAGCATCAATGAAACTTCTATCGTTCACTAGAAAAGCAATTACAAGTGTAAAGATAGTGGATACCGTTCGCATACATGCATGTAACTGTTTCCAATTCACATATAGCTATGAGGATTGCTATCTAGACAAACTGTTTGGATACCCAATCAAAGCATATACTATTTCTTTTTCTTTTTCTGTAAATCATTCATCTTCTAGGTCCAGTTGTGATTAAGAGTTTCTCTCTATAGTGAAACCATCAATTTTTTTCTTTTTCCCCATGAATGTGTATCCCGTTCTCCCAATTTAAGTACAACCCTGACCCACAATCTTGAACCTTCATTGAGTTTTCACTTTCCTGCTGCATTCCTGGGTAAAATAAGCATATATGTTAGCAGCTTCATGCTATAAATGCCAGAAGTTAGCAATTATGACCTGCTATAAAAGCCTCAAAAAACATCGAAATGTTTATTCGAGCTGCCACTGGACAATTATAATCAAGATTTGTGGTCGAATTCTAAGGATGAATTATCTACATCTCAGAATTTATACTCCAAGAGGGATGACCCAATAAAAGAAAAAGCAATACCAAACAAGATTGGAGGTACTATTTTCAACTTAAAATGACATTATCACATCTAGTGCGCATGTTCTTGAGCTTGGTTAGTAGCATCAATCAAGCCTCTTCAGATAAAACTTCTCAAAGATTTTCATTCTGCCTTATTATCCATTTTCTTCCTAATTTCAAAATAATCACTACCCTCATTCTTTCCATACTATATGACAGAAACAAATACAGTCATCAACGTACACCAAATACAACCATCAGAAACATTATAGGAAAAAGATCGACCAAGGAAAACACTTCATTGATGCCAATATTTTTCTGGAGTACCTGGACACTTATGCACACCGAGCATTTTAGGCTGAAGCTGGAGTCCCATATTTACACCTGTCAAAAAACCATATCAAAATTGTAAAATACAATCCAAAAAAGCATATCAAATTTACGCCCCGCAAGAAAATAGTAGCAATTATTTTCCGGGAATCAGCATAAAAGGCACAAAATCACTACTTCTCCACGTGACGAATTTTCACGAGCACCTGGTGCGCAAATACCAACACAACAACACCCGCGACAACATGCACGCAACGTACATTGCTCAATCGTACGAGTATATATACTTGTCACTTTCTGTCTATAGAGCAGAGAGAGAAAGGTACCTGAGAGCATATTTGTCGGCAGAGGCGGGCGACTGGATTGGCGGAGGGTGTTGGCTGTGTGGAGGGTACGCAGGCAGCCCGGGGCGGCGTGGGCCGGGGAGAGGGCGGCGGACTGTAGCACCGCAGCGGCAGGTGGTGGACCAGTGGTTGGTGGAGGAAGGACGAAAGAACGAAGAAGGAAAAAAAGATAGATTAGACAAAAAAAGAAATGGATTGTGGAGATCCGAACCCGTTACACCTTGTTACTAGGAGCTCGAGCTTTGCTATTTCAATTCATAACTTCATATTATGTCTACAACACTGAACCTACTCTGAATTGATGAATCATTGAGAAAATTTTGTTTATATGATAGTTGTCTTCTATTAAACTGCTATAATATTAATTTAGGCGTCGCATTGCTAATGTTTTTTTACAGCTTTCCTTTTAGAATTTATATTCGATTTAGCCCAACTTAAAAGATTGTTTAAATTTATTGAATCGGTACGTTTTTTAATCACCTCAATGTGTATCAATGAAAACTTATCAATAGAATTAATTTAATCAAAAGAGATTATCTTTAATTTGTGGGGAAAAAAAAATAGATACAATAAAGGGTATCTTCATTATTTTCTTTATATTTCATTTTTAGTCTTCACATAATTGGCGATGTTTCTCAATGATAAAGAACTCTCTCTCTCTTCCCCCCCTCCTCCCACAATGTGTGTGTATAATTTGAAATATTTTTATTTGCTATTTAATTTTCTTACATTTGATAAGGGAAAATATTTAATTATTAATAATAAATTATTATAATTAAATAAAAAAAAGATTGCTCTTGATATTATATTTATTAAAAATATATTATTTTGAAATATTATAAATTATATGAATAAAAATAGCAACTGCAATTAACAAAAAAAATAATAAATATATATTTATATTAATATTCGACTGACATGAAAGTATATATATATATATCATATAGTTATATTACTTTGATGCAAAAGTTTAAGTAACAATTCTTCAATTTTTTATATCTATTAAAATTTTATTTAGAATTAAACTAATAAATAATATTTATGAAAGTATTTAGATATAAAATATATTAAAAAATAACTACTTACTTAATCCTAATAGTATGCATGTTTTTTATTCATTATCTTGTCAATAATTTTTTATTATATTTATAAATTTTAATTTTATTTTATTTCGACACTTTAAAAATATATATTTTGAATAAGATTAAATTTCTGATAAACTTATCAAATATTTTATACGATATTAAAATTTATAAGATGTTTTAAATAAGTTCAGACGTCGTACTTCTTTAATTGCTGTATTTTTTTATATATATATATATATAATTGAAAAGTTGAGGGTGAAAGAGGATAATGGGGAACATTAGATTAGATGTGTGTGGGGGAGGGATGAGAATAAAGCTGTGTAGGGCGGCTATGTAATAAAGCATTTATAACAATAATTTAAGGTGGGGAGGGGCTGGGCTTCTAGACGGGACCCACAGATTAAAAGCGATTTTTTTAATTTTATTATAATTATAATTATATATTTTTTATTATTTAAAAAATTATAAATACAGTTTAAATTAGCAGTTGTAGAACGAAAGACTCTAATTATTACGATGAGATATTTTCTAAATTAATATTAAAAATAAATTATAAAAAAATATTTATAATTACAACAAATTTTTCTAAAAATTATCGTAATTTATAAAAAAAAAAAATTAGTATGATTTTGATGGGCAGACAATCATGTCTTTCCTGCCACCGCCAACCCCCCAATTTTTAGTCAAATACCAACACCTAAGCTTTACAATGCAATTCCCCACAAAAATCATCTTCTCCTATTTAATTCATCATTTCTCATTTATAACATGAAATTGTCAATACATGAAATTATTCAAAATAATTTTAGGTTTATTTCAATAACTTCATAGAATTATGTATTCTATACAATTGTCCATGGAAACTGCACCTTTGTACACCAAAAAGGGCATAAATATCTTTTTAATGATATTTAGTAAAAAAAATCGGCCCGAGTTTACGTTATATTTATTATCCGCTCAACTTTGGACTGATTTGCATCCAAATATGGATGGTTTTACAGTGGTCCACAATCATTTTGGTCCACGTGTAATTCATACTTGTAGATGCTCGTCTCCCATGTCCCAAGTGCAACTTTTTTTACCTATAGTATTTGTTACAAAATCATGGGGCAATTCTTGCACAAACCTGAACCAATCACATGTACAATTTAGAGAAATATAAACTTGTTTTGTTATTAGATTGGTTCAGCAGAATCAGATCCATTCAAGAATTTTTCCAAATTCATGCTATCTCCCTTATAAAATTACTAATTTAAGCATCTGACAGCAATAACCAGGGTCTGTGTACTGTTCTCATGTACTCCTTTATTGCAAATCACTATGAGAACTCACTTAAGTATTTTATATATCTTTCTGTACAAATTCAACTTCTTAAATAACGTCCAAATCCGAACACATTAAAAATAATTATAATATTTTTGACATGAATTCATTTGAAATCCATTTCTCGAATCCATAGGTTGAGGTGTAGTATAAGTTGATCCAAATAAAATGCCAGTTTATGTAGCTAACAAGGTGGGTGAAAGTCACGAAAGAGCCATGCACCTAAAAGAACACAAGTGACAAAGGGAATGATCACAAAGCAGTTCAGAAAAGTAGGAGATTTGTGTTGATCAATATGCATGCTTTTGTGAGGCTTCTTCCTATTCACATCCCCTTTCACTCCATTTTGAGTGACTTCATCTCTCATCAGTATCATCATTAGGGTATGTTTCCAGAACATAAGTATTTTTTTTTATTTTATTTTTGTAAAGTACTTCATACATTAAGATAAATAAAAAAGTAAACAGAATTCTACAACATAGATGCTAGTTAATTTCGTCCACAAAAGGTAACAAAGTAGAATCAGAACTAATACGGGTATGTAGGAGATCAAGATCACCCATCAAGTGGTCCGAATCAAGCTGTTTGAGACCTGAGAAGAAAGAAGCTCGTTAGGCTCGTTGGGTTGCCCCAACAAAGGCCCTTCAATACTTAAATCTATTCGAGAGTTTGTGTGATAGGGAGGAAAGCTTATAAAATTAGTGAGAAAGTAATAAACGACATATCGTTATCTAATATGTTTGAGGGTAGTTATAGGGTCAACTATCCATACTCATACAGATCCATATGTCATCATCTTGAACTCTCAAGTACAACGCCATCAGACGATCCTAGTTCTGAATCGGGTTGAATCGATGTTCGACACAACCCAAATGAAAAGAACGCAGATCTTAGACCCTGCTGAGTATTTTTAGTTCTGGGTTGGGGGGTATTATAGCTTTTTTTTAGACCTTGCTGAAATATATATATCCCCATCAAGAAACCATGATAAAACTAAAAATAGAAAAAACAAAATCAGTAGAAATTAACCCAATCCAGTTTGAGTGATCAACCCTCTAAATGAGAGCATGAACAGTGACGTTTACTTACCTGCTGATATAAATAATCTTTCAAAAAGTTAAACACTATAACCATCTAATGAGAGTATTTATCAAGAAAGCCAACAAGTCTTAACTTGGAAGACCTGTTGTTGTTGCATTAGATAGTGACTTCCACTGCCACAGAGCATGGAGCATTTTTGCACTCTTAAGGCTACCACATTTTCACAATGCAAACATAGTATCCTTTTTGCATGTGTGTGTGTGTAATGACTATTATACAGTGAGAAAAAAATTTAAAAAAAAAAGATTTTATTTTCTTATGTTTCTTCTTCCAAGAAATGTGGAGTGAAAAAACCCCCCACATTCCCTTTTTAAAGGGGAAAGAAGCATACACTATAAAGTATAAACTCATCCAAATCAGTGTTAGGAATTGCTTTTAGTCTAATTGTGAATTATTTTTTTTAAATAATTGCAAATCACAATATTTAAATGTATTCTCTTACGTCCATAATTACTCAAAATCTGTTTTTATTATAATAGTTTCGTGTCAATTAAAATAAAATATTATTCTTTTACTATTTATACTATTAAAATACCTATAAGATATTTTAAAAGTTATAACTTTTTCTCAAATATAACGTTGGGACAAGTTATAGATTTCAAATATGGGGAGCAATGAATGCCACACCACAATATATATACATATATATATAATTCTTCACTGCAATCAACTATTATGGTCAAAGAAAAAATCATGACGAATACCAATTAATCACGGCCCCACAAGAAGCTATTAGCTGTTGTTCATATAAGTGACGTCAACATATCGGTTATAGATAAAATCATAACAAATATTCTGACTGCAACTAAAAACTATGGAAAATATTGCTTAATGATGAAAATTAAGTCACATTGACTTTGTTTGACTATGGTTAATACTATTGATTTATCATAATTTTTAAATCAAGAGCATCTATAATATAGTGAAAAATCATTTTTTTGCAATCTGTGCTGTTTGTGCACAGAAATGGAACATAAACAGTTGCAGAAAAAAACAAGAATAGATGAATGATATGACACCATGGAAACCATATCAATTCAAGATTTCATCTCTTCAGCAATCAGATATTAACATCAACATTCCATTGCAGAATACAAAGAGGAATAATAGATCAATAAAGCTACACAGGAAATGTAGAAATTCCTTCTATTTTATCTTGCATATGAGAATTACAGAAACTTTTTCCCAGAGGGAAGAACACCTGTTTTGAAAAATACAAAAAATAATTAAAAAATTCTTTCTTCAGTCAAATCTTTCTACCAATTCTTGAAGTTGAAGCATGTGAGATTAGTCGTTCATTGATATATCGTATCGACAAGAATATTGAAAGAATATCAAACTAAGTGAAGATTATCTTCAAGCAAAGCTGTTTAAGCCACCATCTGTTCCTGCTCCATGTACATTTGATCAGCCCAGTAAGGCATAATATCATGAACGCCTCCATGCTTCTGCTCTGCACTGAATAGCCGGGTGCGACCGGAAGGGACGTCTTTCACCAGCGAATTGACCCAAGACACGTCTGGATCATCAATGTTCGATGAGATCATGGCTGCCGGTGCAGCTGTGTTACCACTTCGTATACCAAACGAAGCTGACTTCCGGAGTTTGTTGGCCTCGTCACCGTTGAACCCCCAGTCTAACTTCCCATTGGGAGAGCTCCAATCCGAGAGTTTGGATGGCATTAGACTAGGGGAATTTGCGGAACCAGAGAGGCTGGGGCGATAGCTAACTCCAGCTCGGTCGACAAAGCTCTGGCTGCGTTTTGTGAAGGCAGTTGACCTTGAGTTCATGACAGCCGCAGCAACAGCTGCAGAGGTGTCGAACCCATATGCGGAAGGCTTTCTTGCCGGTGAGCTAGAGAGTGGCGGGTAGCTCGCTCGAAGTTGGTTCATGTTTTGGCGAATTTGAAGCCCAGTCGGAGATTGCAACTGGGAGCTGGTTGTGTTGTTGATAGTAGGCGAGAGACCCTGCATATGAGATAGTAATGAAGGATCGAGTGATCCAAATACATCATCAAGGTTAGTAGGTTTTAAATCCGTGATTCTGCTGTACGGGGAAGAGAGGTTAGCCATCTCCTCTGCCAACTGCTGCCTTTGGTGCTGTTGTTGGGTTCGGATTTTCTCCAATCCAAGCATTTCCATATCAAGCTCAACGTCCCTTGCGCTCAAAGTGGTCTTGAGACGGCTGCCCGGGAGCTGCAATGTTGGCGGTGTAAGGTTCACCTTGTTCTGCCACATGCTTCCACCCATAGGAGAAGAACAATTAACAGAAGGGGAAACTGGCGGTGTCGATGTATTGGACAGGATCAACGAAGATGAACCAAGAGACAACGGACTCAATGTCGTTAAATCCATAGAATTAGCTGAAAGGGACTTCGGAGAAGGCATTGCTGAACCTGTAGAAGCATACAACGGGCGCAACTCCTCAGGTTTGTGTGCAAAAAAGCACACTTTCCGCGAGCAACCAGTCTCGTCCTTGCAAAGCCGGGTACGATATTGGGCCGGATGCAGCCAGGATTCAAAAACACCATGAGCATATTCACAAGCATCACCCTTTGCACAATTCCCCTTCTTGAACTCAGGGCACGGCACGCAAGTGTAGTTAAACTTCCTGGGATCGCGCCTCCTTGCGTTCTCACCCGGATGGACAAAAGGGCATTCCGTCCAGTCATGGGAGTAAGCCCTCGAGCAAGGCTTCACCTTGAAATTATACATCCTGAACTCATCAGTTCCATATATTCCAGTGTTGATATCAGGCAAAGATACATCCACCGGATACTCTTTCTTCTCAGCCCCTTCTTTCACTGCCTGAGGAGTCTTGCTTCCTTCTTCTTCGTCACCCTCCTCAGCCCGGCTGCCGGTTCCATTCAAGAGCATCTCCAGCATTCTCCTCTTTGAATTGCTGGAAGACTTAACACAAGGAGCAATCAGGTCGCCAGGTTTCTTCCCACAGGCATCAACAGCGCTGATATCACCACAGGCATCAATCAAGAGCTCAACAATCTCAACCGACGACCACGACCCACCGGCCGCAGCACAGTGAAGGGCCGTAGCCCCATCCGAGCCACATGCTCTGTTCACATCAACCTTGCCAGTTCCAATAATATACTTCAAAACCTCTGTGCTTCCATACAAAGAAGCAATCATGATAGGGGTCCTCTCTTCAAACCCCATCCTCTTAGAACCAAAGCTTCTGCCATACCAGAAGCTCCCCTCATCAAAATCACAACCCCTCTCCTCTACTTCACAAACAAAACCAGCCAAATCATCTGTGGCTGCCAATTCAAGCAATTTTGAGCAATTCTTGTGCAGA
Organism: Sesamum indicum; assembly: GCF_026168435.1. Taxonomy (NCBI): domain Eukaryota; kingdom Viridiplantae; phylum Streptophyta; class Magnoliopsida; order Lamiales; family Pedaliaceae; genus Sesamum; species Sesamum indicum. The sequence continues at coordinate 15,815,914 of NC_142660.1, read as the reverse complement.
AACACGCTTTTATCCTCTTGAAACCCAGCCTCCATCTCCAAATTAAAAGAGCAATCTTCACTCTTGGAACCACTGCACATCAAATCCTGAAAAACAGCCCAAGAACAAAGAAATTCAAGACTCAGATACACAGCAAACACCAAATTCCACAAATATATGTAAACACCAATTACCTAACCAGAAAATATACTAAATCATTACACCTCATTCCAGAGTTGTCATACCCCCAAAAAAACTACTCTTTTTTCCACTTAAAAATCAATATGGACTCTTTCCACCACATAGCCAGGGTGTCAAAAGAAGCACTCTTTCAACAAATTCTTGAAACTTTTAAAAAAACAAGAAGCCCAAAAACACGACTTAAATCAAAACCCACATCACAAAAACTATCAAATCTTTGACACATACAACAAACCAATTCAACACACACCACCCCCTCCCTCAAACCCCACTCATAAAAATCAAGTCTTTAGTGTGAAAAAAGCATACCTCTGTATTCAAAAGGATAATTCTTTGAAATTGCAAAGACTTTGAGTTGAGAGAATCAGTGGGTTGTGGTTTAAGTTGTGAAAGGTGGAGTCTTTGAGATACATATATATACGCGTATATATATATTGCCTAAAAATTTACATAAAGCATGTGTGTGAGGAGGAAGGGAGGAGGAAAGTGTGACTTTTCTTCTTGCTTCTTTCTTTTTTCTTTTTTAAATTTCTTTTCTTTATAATTTCATGCCTTTTTCAATTGGTCAAAGTCAAAGTTCAAAAGAAGGGGTCTCCGTCTCCAACCTCTCACACACACTTCTTCTGTGCCTTACTTACTACTGATTCCATTTCACAAGAATGCAAATGCAAATGTAAATTAAAGTGAAATGTAATGCAAATTCAAACTCAAATGCAAATGCAGAGCGGGTCCCACCTGAATAGTTCTGCGAATCCAATTCCGGACCGCCATAACGGGTTTCTCCCGTCACTTCTGGGGTCCACGACAGAGGGGGTTTTCGTCTTTGAAAATTCCTGCTGGCAGCGAGTGACATCACGCTCCCCGCCTTGTTTTTGTTTTTCAAATAAAAATACAACTCTGGTGATATTACAACCAACAAATTATTTTTTATAATTAAAAAAATTAATAATTTACTCATATATCTTTTAAAATGAAATAATTTATTTTTCTAGATAGAGATAAATTATTTTATTATAATTAACACAAGAAATAAATTATTATTTTTTATAAAAGAATAATATTTATAATATCACATAAAATAAATTGCATTAAACCCTTCAAATAATAGTTGTTCTTACTACTACTTCCCTTGCCGAGTAAATGATTACTTGAAAGAAAATAATAATTGCTACATGGAACTAATGAGTGGTAGTATTTTTAAACAAATAAAATCCATAGTTTGATATTAGAGCGTAGAGTTCATTCTAATATTATATTCAAATTCAGTAATTGCGTATTTAGATTTGTACTGAATTTTGTGTGGACTGATGCAAGGAATCACACTCCTCAAATGTTCGTACTTGTACGAATCTACATATTCGAATTTTTGCCTTCCAGATGTTTAATGATCAATAGTGATGATAACAAGTCATCAAGTTGAGCCGAAACGAGTGCGATTAAATTCAAATAAAATGCGTGAAATTTTAGTTCTATTTGAGTACATAAAATCCTAGGAATGATATATTTGTCCTTTAGATACCTTACTGCCTGGATCCCATCAATATTTAATGGCCTTATGTTTGAATAGATTGAATATTGTTTATTCAAGAATTTAATAATTATAATGTTTTAATTATTTTAGGATGTACGATTTTGTTGTTATGTCTGCTTTTGTCAATGTATAATTGAAGTGGGCTTCACTTTCCAGCACGCCATTATATTATGAGATTTATGGAATAAAATTCTTTTAATTTTGAATTATCTAAACAAATTCAAAAGTTTTCACTTTATTTCATATATAAGAAGTAAACAAAGTTTTTTTTAAAAAAAAAAATCTAGTTTTCATTCATAAAATGACTATTTTTTATCCAATTGCTATATTTTTAGATAATATTTTATTAAAATTACACCCTTTTGATTATATATATATACACTTTACACCCCTAAACTATGCATAAAATGCATTTACACCCCTAAACCATAAAACGTATAAAATAGCCCTTTGTTATAGACACTACTTTTTTTTTATAAAACTGCCTTATTATTTATACCCCTAAAATATCTCTATTACAACCATTCTTCTAAATATAATCTAAATTATTATAAATTTTTTATTTAAAACAAACACTACCCAAAATTTATGATTTTTATGCTAAGTATAGAATCTGTATAAACTCCATAAATTTATAATTTTTATATTTTTTTATATAACTGGTAAAATATTTACATAAATTTTGCTTGTGCTATTATATACATTGATTTTTCTTAAAAATAAATTATCAATACAAATTTAAAATATTACATCGAGCATATATATATACATATATTGTAAAATATGCAAATTTATAATATAATTAATATAATATTCTATATTTTTTAAGTAATGATATGATATACTTTTATTATGTGGACATGTAATTGAATAAAAATTTATAAGTTATATAACATACTTTTTCTATAATATTATTGTCTTATGCATTAACACATATTTACATGTACTTTTTACCATTATTTATTTACTTTGTAAAATAGATTTACATGTATTGAGCTTGTAAATATTTTTTGTGTTCCATAATTTATATAAAAATATAAATTATAAGAATTATTTTTAAAATAAAATGTGACTACAATTTTAAATTTTTAAAAATAATTTCAGGGAGATACTTTGATAAAAATATATTTTGAGAAATAAAATAAAATATACAGGGGTAAGTGAGAAGGGTATTTTTCTCTAAATTATTTTGTCATGGGTGTTTTTGTTTATCTTTTATACTTTAGGGGTGTAAATAAGATAAAATGCATAATTTAAGAGTGAAAAGCGTATTTAACCCTATATTATATTTACCGCCTTATAAATATAAAATTATTATATGAGAATGTCAAATAAGAGATAAAATTAAAAACTTATATACTTTTTTTTGCTGAACATCATCATTTTCATCTAAACCCTAACGGGCACTGATCAAGTATAAATAAAAAATTTTGGAGGGGGTATAAGTAGAAAATTTTAAATTTTTTCGAGAAAAAAATTGCAATTTGAATTTTTAAAGGGGGTCTACTTTGTATAATTAACCCTTACTTTTATTAATAAATTTTCAAGTTTAATTTTTTTAATAAATTTAACCTATTCATTCTTAATTCATATTATTTTCTGATACCAAACAAAATAAAATATTTACACTTCACTCCCCTTCTGCTAATATCAAATAACTGTAAGAAAATATATCTCTATATATGTGTATATTAATCTTCAGTTAAACCAAACAAATTCTTAGGATTCAGTGTTGACATCTATGGTATGACCTCATCAGCGAAAACGAAATCATTGGACAATAAAGAAAAAGACAGTGGAAGTAGTGGACGCGGTGGGAATTTCCAACGGATATGATTGATGCACGCGCTGTTGTGGGGTCCAGCGCCAGCCCCCCAACAGTTTATCACGTACGCGCATATTCACAGTACTATTTCCACTTTGGATCATCATATTCAATTTCTCCCACGTTTTCAATGCGTTTACTCCAAATACACTTCATTAGTGGATAACCTTGAAATTTAGGACAACCTCTGTTTTGTTTATTATGTTTACTACAACTAGAGTGTGTTGGCACGTTCAAACGAGTGTGCATAATTAAATAAAAAATATAGAAAATTAAAGTCAGTAAAAAATTAAAAAGAGTGGGCGATTTGAGGGTTTAGAAGAGCGAATTGAGATGTAGAAGAATGACTAGTTAACAAATAAATAAATTAAATATTTAAAAATATATAAATTAGCGTATCAGAGCATGCTCTTAAAACCAATGTATATTCATAAAATATTTATTAATACAGTCCTCAAGTTGGTAAAGAAAATTGAATTCTCAATCGTATGATAAGAAACGACTTATATTCTTACGAACTAATACCAACAAGTACGGCAGTAAATTCTCATATAAGACCCAATAGGTATTTTTCTGGTGAGGTGGTTTACAAGAAATATAACATTTGATCATGGCTAATTGAGATAGATAAATAGCCATAGCAAAGAGTTATTGATCACATTCACACAATGATTTTTGACCGTGGTTTTTGCGAGGGTGGCTAAAAGTCATGACAAATATTTTTACCATGACTCTTGACTATAGCAAATAATATTTTATAGTGGAAAAACTATTTTTTTTTCTTGGTTGTTTTACTTAATTATGGTTAACAATAGTTATTTATTACAACTTTTAACCATAATTTTCAGTATTATAGTTAATAGTATTTTTTTTTCTAATGATATAAAGAACATTATTTGGCGTGGTATGAGCTTTGGTAAGGTGCTACCTGGCCGTTAACAAACATATATTGATTTTGTGTCAAGAATTGGGACATTTATCATTGGATTTATGATGCAATGAGTGTGTCTTGCTTGACTTATTTCAAGAAAAGATCAAACTCTATTAATTGGAATGATTATTACATCATTAAATTAATATATCAATGATTAAGTTACTAGAACATTAGTTTATAGAGCATGTGCCCAAATACAGGAAACATAAATGGAATTAGCTAATTAAGTGTTCTCATGTGTAATGGACTAGCTAGAACCCATTTATATATATATACTAGTTGTTGTGGTACGTAATTTTTGCGTATATATCATAAAATAAAATTTTTATGCTTTAAAATATATTAACTCAATACATTACATTAATAAAAAAAAAGATAGAAAAAAATAATTTATCGATTAACGTAAAATTTGAAAAGTTGAATAAGTTAGTTATTTTATTATAAATAACATTTTCTTACGTCACAAAAAAATAGTGCAACGGTGTCATTAACCAAAAGACTTTTATTTTTATATTAATAGCTTTTCCAATTTGATTTTATAGATTTCCTCAATAAACTTGTTTCGTTTCACTGTGACAACTATTTCTATAATTTTATATTTTTAGAAATTATTATATCTCTTTGAGCTTTTTAATTCGCATCATTGGAATTGAATATCACGACAATTATTGATTGGGAGCAGTGCTTAAAGTTGGCAGGCTTTATGTCAAATAACACAATTGTGGGATATTTCATGAAAGAGACGTTGATAAGAGATGGAATTATTTTCTGGTATAATTTAATTAAGGAAAATTATATTCCCCTCCCTTAAAGTTTGGTGTAATTATACTTAATTTTTTTATAATTTGAAAAATTATATTTAGCATGCTTGATATTTGTTTTCATTTAACGAATGAGTCCCTCCGTTAGTCAAAATTTACCAAATTTGTTTATACTAATAAAAAAATCAGAAAAAATCTGTTAACCCCTGATTGACTTGTTATTGACTTGTCATATAAATTTTTTTATGATTAAATTACCCTTATATGCCTTCACGTGTCAATGCATTTGAAGAGGTATATCTTCACGTTTTAGACCGAAAAAAAATATTTGACCTGCAATAAGTCAGTTTTTTTTTTTTATTAATGTCAACAAATTTAGTGAACTTTGACTAACAGGAGAACTTATTTGTTAAATGAAACTAAACCTCAAGGGTGTCAAATGTAATTTTTCAAACTATAGAGGATCTACATATAATTAAACCAATCTCAGGGGATGAGAGTGCAATTATCCCTTTAATTAAAGATGAATTTTAATTTCTTGAATTTTTATTTAGAACTATAATCTTTTATGAAATTATGATAAATTTCAAATTTACTCAATGTAAAATTATTTGAAATCCTTTTTCTAATTTTTTCTGCTCAAATCCAAAAATTTCAATCTAAATATAGCATAAAGGAAGAGTACTCCCACTAATAGTGGGAAAAACTCATTATTTATTCAACCAATATCTACGCTATTAATAAAATATGGGTGGCTTTTTTGTGTGTTGTAATCTATATTAATATGACAAGAAATAGCCCTCACATTTATAAATGGTGGTTAATGACATCATTGCATTAATTTTTGTGAATTTGAAAATGCCCTTCAATTCATAAGATAATTAATTTATTCTACTTTTTAAAATTTACATTAACTGATAAATTAATTTTTTTCTTTTTTTAAATATAATGTATTGATTTATAGATTTTACTCTTATTTATGATATATTTTAAAATATAAAAGATTATTAATTATCTATATATCTATAAAAAAAAAAAAAACAATTTGGGTTGAATGCATATGTTCATTACAAACAGTATGGATGAAACAGGCCCAACTAAACTTGGGTTGGGCCTATTTTGGACAATCAGACAAATGGGCTCAAAACAAAAGTAGCCCCTTTTTTCCGTTGATAGTAGGGTAAATTGTAAACATTTTTGCCTTGTTCGTGTGAAAAATATCTCATGAGTTTGAGTTTCGGATGTGAGCTAGAGAACTAGCTTTGAACTGTCGTGAAAAACCAAACAAATTGTAAGCTCCCTTGTTAGTTTATTATCTAGGGTTAAATACATCGTGTATTTTGTTTTCTTGTTCGATTACTTTTTTCCCTTTTTGTCTATTTCTATGTTACGTGGAGGATTGTTGCATTTAGTCTTATGTTTTTGTGTCTTTCTAGATCTTCGGTAATATTCTTGTAAATTTGTAGTCTTACATGTTGTTTTTTATTGTTTAAATTGTTATTCTCTATTAGTATGTACGACACTTGATTTGGATCGAGGTTATATCTGAGCTAGTTAATGACATGGATAGGTAACCTCGATTAGGACATGGATGGTCGACATTTGAGAACAAAAAATCGTTACATTCAATAAGGTGGATAGCAGGCGATAACCCTTTAATACTTAAGTTAAATAAGTGCAATCAATAACGTACCATCTATCATGAATAAATACTGGTACTTATAGAAGGTCCTATATAATACAAATCCTCATGCAATATTTGTGCCTCCCATTGGAGGAGGCGTGATTTACGGTTCTCATAGCAGGCTGTCGGGCCAATTAAATTAAATGTGATCTGATCCGAATAAAAACACGCGGATTTTCTAACCTAATTTTTCATATTCTTATTCCCAAAGATTTTTTAGGGTATTTTTAATAATTTCAAGTTTATTTGTATCTTTAAAGATTTTTTTTATTTCAAGATTTCGCAAAATAGAATATGTTATATTATAATTTCCACAAAGTATAGTTTGGGTTTGAATCCAAAACAGAGGTCCACTAAAAAATCCGACCCGTTTGAGCCCAGCAACCGTAAACATTTCTCCGGATTCAATTGGGTTGGAATTGAAATGGGTCGAAATCATAAGGCAAAAACAACTTCTCCCCTTCTATGGGTTATTCGTACTAGTTATCGTAGCACGTCGTCTCTGTATATATAATAAATTATTTTAATATTTTAAAATATATTATAAATAAAAATAAAAATATAAATTAATATATTATATTTTTAAAAAGAGAAAGAAGAAAAAACCCAACTTAAGTGTATTATCAATATAATAAAAAAGTTGGTGTAGTAGTGCCACAACTGCCATTTGTGAATGAAAAATATCTTTTTTTTTATTTTTATTAACTAAAAGTTATGGCACTCCTTTCCCTGCATACATATAATAAATAAAATATATAAACCAACATATCATATTTTAATAAATAAATAAATAAAAGAAAATTAACTTAGGGATATTATTTACAAAAAAAAAAAAAAACATGGTGGGTAGGTATCAGAAAAACCACCGTTTGTGAGTAAAGAGTAGGTGTGTAGGTTTTTTTTTTTTATATAATATTTTCAATTAAAATCCACATTTTTGTAATTTAGCTATATTTATATAGTGCTCATTCATAGTACAAATTAGACGAAATTAAACCCTACTACTTCATATCTTAGTAGCAACTAGCAAAGTCTAGAAATCCACACGGGTTTATCAAATCATCAGGGAAAAAAAAAAAAAAAAACCCAGTAAATTACATCAATACCCTTTAAAATTAGCCCATATTACACAACCATAGGCACATCCCCTATAAAGGTATTAGTATAATGTACTACATAAGATGTTTGTGTAAAATTTCGTCACTGAATAAGATGTACTTTATAATTATAACTACAACCTCAAAAGGTATATTTCTAATTTTAAAAATAATAGAAAATATTTAGGGTTAACTACACGTAGACTCTCTCTAAAAATGTGAAATTAGAATTTTCCCCAAAAACATTTTGAAATTATACTTACACCCTTCGAAAATTCACTATTTACACTTGACTCTCTTTTGTTAAGATTTAGACAAAAAAAATGCTGATGTTAGCAAAGAATTGCATAAATTTTCAATTTTATCCATCATTTAATATTTTTATGTAATAATTTCATAAGGAAAAAATATAATGATGTTAACCCCACTCCAGGTATATTATATTTATCCCTTTCTAGGTACAAAAATATACATAAAACTATTAAATGAGGGACCAGAATTAAAAATTTATGTATTTTTCTATACTTTCATCAGTCATTTCCGTTCGAACCCTAATGAAAGGGATTTAGGTATAAATTGAGCATTTTTGAAAGGAATGTAAGTATAATTTCAAATTATTTTAGAAAAAAACATAATTGAACATTTTAAATGGCGTCTAAGTGTAATTATTTCTAATATTTATATAATTAGCCTTAAATTCAGGGGTGTTAATGCAATTTATTAAAAAATTTATCTATTTCAAAATTCAACCACATGTTGCAAATAGTCAACAAGAAGTTGTGTCCTGGAAACCATTTTGATAGCTGATGTCCCAATCAAAATAAACGCTTGACCTCTCACTCCACCAATTGTTATCCAGATCACAACCTTATCTTCCACGCACTGAAATAGACACTTTTATCACACTCACAGTTTTAAAATCAATGCTTTGTCCCCTCCATTCACCACTTCTGATTCGTGCTGCTGTAATTAGTGGCACGCTCGATGTACGTGTAAAAATATTTAAAAATTATATAAAAATTAATTTTGTATTAAAATTTCATTTACATGATTTTTTTTGTAAATAAAATTTTTTAATTGTTTATTTGTATGAAATACGAAAAACGAATATAATTTTAAATTGAATTTTGAGATAAAAATAAATAAATTTTTAAAGGAAAAATGTGAAAAAAATAGAGTAGAAGAGCGAATAAAGCAAAAACTAAATAAATATAAATAATTGAGGGAAAAGTTAAATTTTTTCGATTAAGTATTGTTGGAAGTTGAAAGGCGAGAGGAAAAAAAAAAAAAAAAGAATGCCGGATCTTTGGTCATCAAAATATCTCTTCAATTATTAAAAGAGTATAAATAAATATAAATTATTACCATATTTATGTTTTTCATATGTTATATATATATGTTAAAATATTATTATTTAATGATTAACAGCTTAAATTTTTAAATAATATAATCATTTAACTAAAACCGTTCTTTCTTTTCTTTTTTTTGTTTCTCACATCTCCAATTATTTGATATTTTTTCTCTTCTAGCTATATACACTTTTTAAATTATGGAATTTTTTTACTTATCATAATTTAATAAACACATCAAAATAATATAACTCACATTTATTAAAAAAAAAAAATCTCGATACTCACAACAATGGTTAATGACATTACTGCACTAATTTGTAAATATAACAATTATACTACTAATTAGATCCTTCTAAACTTATAATTATATATTTTATGTTTAACAAAAGTAACTGCACATTATTTTCTGATCCCATTATACCAAAAATTAATAATACCTTAAGTTATTTTTTAAAAATATAATTTATTAATTTATATATTTTATTTTTATTTATAATATATTTAAAATTATTAAAAAATATTTATTATACATAAATAAAAATAATATACGACGACAGCTAATTTTAAAAAATTTAAACACACACATTGAGGGCGACAATGACACTATCGCTAATAAAAGCTGAGGCAACCCACCCAACCACCGGAAAGCTCGTGGAGCACGTGCTGCTATACAATTTTAATTTAAAGCAGAGGCTGACTTTTTTCTGGTCCTCAAATTACCTCTTTATTCCTATTCGGCCCCTTTTTTGTTTAATTCTTCCACTTTTATTATTATTATTATTATTTTTGTCTTTTTTCCTCGTCACAAATGAGAATTTGGTTTTGTGATTAGTGATTTACAATCGAGGTTTCTCTTATATGGTAAGGTTGATATCTTGTAACTTTTTATTTAGTAAAAAAAATTGAGTTTAAATTCCATTTATTTGTTTATTTATACAATAGTTTATATTTTATTGTCACGTTGCTTTATTTATTATGAAATTATTGATGGATATGTATATATATATATATATATATGTCAGGATTTTTAATGTTTTTGATGTGAAGTATTATGTACTTGTGTTATATCGTGTGGGATATTATTTAATCTGATTTCATATGAGTTTTAAATTTTATCTTAAAAAAGACGTATTGTTAGGGAGATGAGGTTACAGGACTTTTGAGTTGTTTGAGCTCTTTGTTTGCTTGTGTGGGATGCGTGGAAGTATCGTACCACCCACCCCCACCCTCCTCCCCGGGCGAGAGGCTTTGGACGGGCGCATGGCGTTGTTCCCATATACAACATGCAACGTGGGATGCAATTAGTGTCCGTTGCGCGATGTACAGTTTTCTAATTTCGTATGAACACCAAAGGATTTTGTCCTGTAAGGAATAGGAAAAGGAGGTTTTTGAGTTTATATATCGTTTGTCTATGATCAATATAGGATGCACGACAACATTATCAAATTCGATAATGTGCCGTATGATTTAACTGATCGATTTTATTAAAAATAAAAGTGAAAATAAGATGTTTGTTGTATGCTCAATAATCACCATCATTAATCCACTTAATTAATCATTAGTCTTATCAGGGAAAAGAATCATTAATTTTCTACTTTTAGATTAGAGTGGGGTTAACTTTTTCAGGTGGATTTTCACTTTTGTAAGTCAGTCAAAGCAAAATAAATAATATTGACATTGTACCTAAATTTTTATTTGTTTGACAATGGGGGAATTCGAATATTTCATTTTTCTTCTTATATATATAGAAATATTATTTTTTAAAAACATTAAAATGCTTATTCGAAATTTTATTTCAAGAAAACTCGTCTGGTTTTTCTCACAAACTTAGACTTAAAATTAATTAATTTAATAAAATATAGCATATTCACTTAATAATATACTGATATGACACTATTGATAATCTAAAATAATATTAAATACAAATATTAGAATAAAGAGTATATTAATGAATGTGGCACCACTAATAATAAAACAAATACATTAAAATAACTGATGTAAACATATTAAAAAGAATAAAAAATCTCACTGTTGGTTTCACATGTTAGTTTTATTTATTACGATTTTCTCATATATATTACATCTTACAAGTTGAAATTTTTCCCCATGTTAGTCCCCACGTGCATAATTGTCCAATGATTGATAAAAAATGTATAGAAATGCTAACAATTTCGTTAATTATTGAACGAAAAATGCACGTGAGGGCTAAAAAACATTTCAAATTATGGAATGCCATATGAGAGAATTTTAACAGATGAGACTATAGAGTTTATTAAAAAAATATCTGATTTTCATGTCGGGTTTAGGAACAAAGCTCTTATCAAATAGACTCCTCTCCATACACGTAATTAATTCAACTAAAGTGAAACGAATAATGATATATGGCGCAACATGTTTCGGAAAAGTCTTATTAGCTTTTGCAACATTCGATCTTGAAAGTCAGCACGATTCATCTATACTAATATAAAAAGAAGAGGTCATATTCACTATCAATTTTTTGTAAAGTCAAAAATACCTCTGACTTATTCAGTTTACATTAACTAATTATAAAGTAATTTTGTTTTCTTTCAGAGATATAAAGCGAGTGCACCGAAAAAGAACGGGAACTGGGTCGATCTATTCTATGGCGAAGCATCCGAAGCATAACTGCACACTCACACGATCTTTGCCGAGAGATAGGAGCATTCGGCTTTTTGTAAGACCAACAATCCGGAGAAAAGGGAAAGTTGCACAATTCCAATTCAAGTTGACGAGGGACAGGGGCGATGAAAGAACTAAACTAGCTCCAAAGGCCTTCCATTGCTTTTTCTTTTTCAATATAATACATTGATATATATTTCATTCTTACTTATAATATATTTTAAAATATAAAAAATTATTTATTATATACACACAAAAACCAAGATTCGTATTTTAATTACGGGATGAAATGCATTCGAATCTGACCGTAGTCCCAATCACCCCATAAAATTGACCATTACCTATAAAATCAATAATTATGATCCACCCATATTTCTGTTGATGCTTCCGTCCAACATAATACTACGTAAATATCACATTGCACGACAACAACATTAAAGACACACGAATTCGTGTTCACATTTATAACTCTGTCCTGACGCCAGTGGTTGAAATATCACAATTCAAATGGAAAACATATGACATAATTGAGATGGTCCCTCTTAATTAAGTAATAAAAAAGTACGCAAAGAATGATCGCCACTTAGTGCTATATATGTTAGTTGGCAGAGTTGAGAGCTCGTAAGTATGTGATAGTAGGACTCAATTTTTACTTATATAATTCTCATATTTTATCATATAATTATAAGTCGTTAGTATCAAATTTATCAATACAAGACTAAATTTATCTAGAAAAAAGACTAAATATAAAATAATCAAGACTAAATTCATCAAGAAAAAGATTAGATGTGTAAATAGAGTAAGTTTTAGGATAAAAAAATGTTAATAACATATAATGTGTAAATTGAGCCGTGGATATAAATTGACAGTGGCCGTTTTCAAAGACTACATATAATGGTACGACTTTCTTGTTATCGAGTAGGATCCACATCATTAATATTTAATATCATTAATTTTAAAATAATTATGATCAATTAAAGAATTAAGAGGATTTGATATTTCCATTTTGAAAAATGATATCCCTACTCTACATTGACTTTGTACTTAAACAATTTACGGTATCGCCCATTACTTTATGAGATAATATAATTTATTAAATAACCACATTATTCAAAAATTTAAAACGATTAGAAAGAAAATTATTTAATATAAAGATAAACTACAACTATTTTTTCAAAATTTAATATAATTACGAATTTTCTCTTATTATTTGAAAAATTATAAATACCCTTCTCAAATAAAAAATAATTGTGTAGCTCTTAGACGGTGAAATGAACATTACTACTTTATCCTTGATGAAATATTTTAAAAATAAATATTGAGGGTAGGTAAAATAAATAATCTATAGGGAATATTAGTCCATATAATAATATTTTAAAAATTTATAATCCAAAGAGCATTTCGATCAATTGATCATATGAAAATTGGCTCGTCGTTAGATGAATATTAAAATTAGGAGAAATTCGTAATTTCTCAAACAACGAGTAGGTATTTGTAATCATGTCAAATCTTATAAGGGGAGGTGGTAGATAATTTACGCTTAATATGAATATCTTAACAAGAGATTCAAACTCAGTATCTCTTATTCGGTCTGGTTCTCATACCATATAAAATGAATATTTTATTTAAAAATTTAAATTGTTAAAAAAATCATTCTATATTAATATAATTGTAGAATTATGCAGCCGACCAAATTTAGCATTATTTAATGAATAGTCTTATATAGAGACTATGCAGTGAGTCATCATATTATCCGGATCTAAAAAAATATCCCAATTCCAGTCAATCATGATCATAACTATTCCAGTTACGATAGAAAATATATGAAATACTCAACGACTCATTATCATTGCAATTTCTGTTGTATTTTTAATTTTATTTCACATATACACTAAACAAAATATAACATTAATTAGTGATAAAATATTAAGTGACGATTTTTTTAAAATTATCACTAAAAATATGTATTAAGTGACTAATTTTAATCTTATTATTATATAATTATTAGTGACAACTGACAAAACTTGTACATAAAGTTGTCACTAAATACAATAAATACTTGTTGTATGTCGTCATTATATATGTGACACTAATTATATTTATGACAACTTTTCGTGCACATTTTTTTGTCACTAATTCTTTGTAACAACAGTTATTACAAAATAATAATAATTATTAAAATCTTAAAATTCATTATTGTGATAAAATAAATAATATCGTCACTAAATATATATAACTAGTGACTGTTAAAATTTTCATTTCGTATTTTTTCCCCCTAATTCTATTTTCTTGTAGGAATATACACGCCATGCACATGTACAAAATGTTTTCTAAATAAGTTTGATGACGTAATGTTTATACACATGATGCATACATATAAAATATAATAAAAGTCAAAATAGAAAATTCAATCCGCTGACAGCTTTCCTTTTGTGTAATTATATAGACGTACATTAATAACAAAGAGGCCACAGTATCCAACATGTGTTTCATAAGCATGTTTGTTTGTCCTCAATAATTATTGTAGTTGGGATTGACCTTAACGCATAAATAATAATAAATAAATAGAAAATATCATATAAAAATAAGTCATAATCGACGGTTGTTGTTGTTGTCAATTTTCTTACAATGTTTGTGATTAAAATAACATTAGTGGTAGTTAGAACAAGTTAAATAATTTATAGTACAATAGGAAAAGTTGAGCACGAAATTATATTACAGAACAAGACGGGCTTGATTTATGGCTTTTGTGAAAGTAATTATCCGAAGCATTTTGAATATTTGACAAATTAATTAACTTTATTTCACAAAATAAAATTCATGGTCATGTTATATTTGATTTACGATTTTTATTTCACGTTCAGTTACTAACATAAGAAATATGATTTTTTATTATGGTTAATTACTATGGTAAAATGTAAAATATTGTGCGGGCTATTAATTAATTACAGCTGCACAGTAACTGTTAATTGTTGTTTTGCAAAGGAGACCAAAAACATTTGATATAGTTAAAAATTGTGGCAAAATATTTCAATCATAGATAAAACTGTAGCGAATGTCGATTAAGAGTGGTCAAAATTTAATTATTCGTATCGAATTTGTTTGGTCATGATAAGTAGTATTGATTTACTACGATAGTGTAAGGGATAATCATTTTCTATTTTATTTTAATTTTTGTAGTGCACTCTCGACTAATCAAAATAAGAAAGAAAGGTTATCATCTCTTCAACTTAATATGCTGCGGGTTAAACAGTTAAAATGACACACAAAGACAAGGTTCAATGTCGTTTTTTTTCGCCCCGACAACTCTACTATTGCAATTATTGATTTTGAATCTAAGTATAGGCCTTGGAATACGTGGATCTATATATCCTCTGACACATTGACCCCTGCATTTACTAGGGACCTCCATAAAAAAAACGTGTGATTTATGATTGTGTATTCTTAAAAAAAACATATATATAATTATTAAGAAAACTTACTCAAATTCCCGAAGGTTTTCACCATGAAAATAACCACAACAAGCCTAACAACTGGTGATGCATGTTATTTCACTATCCAAATCCAGAAGGCATAGATCCCATGTCAGATAGCAGACATTTGGGTCACCAAGCAAAGTTATATATTTATTTCGATTGACTTGTTACTGAATTATTGGAAGTTAAATATTTCTTTTCTGACTAGGTGAAGATATACCTCTTCATATGTATTAATAAATCAAGATGTATAAGGATAATTTGATCATTAAATTTTTATTTAACCTACTATAAATTAATAATAAATCAATCGAGGGTAAATATTGATTTATAACCGATTTTTTTAAATTACTATCAATAAATTTGATAAATTTTAATTAATCAAGTGACTTATTTGTGGGATGAAAGCAAACATTAGGGTACTAGACATAATTTTTTAAATTACAAAGGGTTAGTTCGGTCCATATCCGATGTGGGCGTTAGAGCATTAAAAGGACCTTTCCCTAGTACGAGAGGACCGGAAAGGACGCACCTCTCCCTATATAAAATGCAAGGCGACTTTCGTAAACATGTTTTGGTACTATTATCCTCCTTAACAACCTGCAATTAGAATGTTTGCCTTCAATATTGACTCTAAGACATAATTATAATAAAACAAACTAATGAATAAATAACTCAATATTAAATTTTGTATAAATAAATATATTATTATAGACCGTTGATATTAAATTACGTCGTACTTTTATTTTAATTCAAAATTTAGAAAAATACTATAAAAAAATTATATTTTTCGTACATAGCACGAGTTTCATGCTAGTATTTAATAAATTTTTTTTTTACTGTGTTTATGATTAAAGTAATACTTTTTGGTCTTAGAATATATTAAAAAAAAATAATAATAACGTGAAAACAGGAAAAGTCGGACACGAAATTGCAAGAGACTCGACTCTTGATTGATGGCTTTTGTTAATGTTAATTATCCTCAAAAGCATTTGAAAATTTCGGAAATTAACTTTATTTCTTCAAGATTTTATTTTATTTTATGAAAATGGTGATTATATATTATATTAATATTAATAAGTTGAGAAATATATCAATTCAATTAATAAATTTATAGGCAATAAATATATATTAAGTGAGATAAACACCCGTACGTCTGATGAGACTAGAACACATGATCTTTAACTTATTTATGAGATTTCAATCTTAATTAATTTCTTAAGAATTTAGCGACTTTAATTAATTTCTTATAGTCAAAATCAGCTGAAAGAAAGATAGTCGATTTGTTTTACTTAATTTATGAGAAAAATGCAAGCAACCATCTGTGATATTGTAAATGAGCAAATTACCCTCCTATAAAAAGAAAATATCAACTTGACTCCTTGATTTTCTAAAATACAGCGATTTACCTTTTTAAATAGGGAGGTAAATTGTTCCATTTTAAAAAATAGAAGGGCATAAATTGCTATTCTTTTTTATAAAGGGATAATTTGCTCATATGCAATATCATAAGGGGATAAATTGTTATCACTCCTTAACTTATATTTGATTTGCATTATTAGTCGCAAAAAAGTTTTTTTTTTTTTTTTCTGATTGCATAAAAGATTATTGTTTTTTTTCTTTTATATTCATTTACCAATAAATATATGAACGATTTTAAAAATATTTGCATAGAATACTAAGAATAGTGCATTTCTTTTCTTTCGCATTCATACTTATTAATAAAAATAATATTTATTTATTTATATAGTGATACATTAAAAATACTAAAATATTTTTTTTCTTCTTAACAGATAAATGGGGAAAAAGCAAAATAATAAATACTTTAGTATCTAAGATAATAAATTAAAAAATAATATAATAACAATATGTCGTATAAGAATTAAAAAATAAGCAGGAAAAAAATCCAAAAAAAGACCAAAAAAAAAAAAGAAGAAAATATTTGAAGGACGAAAAAAAAAATTGTATTATATATGTGGTGTTGTCGTAATTTTCAATGTATTTAAGGGGTCAAAACGACATTGTTTTTGTTGATATATTTTATTCTATTTTTTAGATATTTTAAAATATAAAAAATTATTTATGATATGCAGATAGAGACAATGTGTTATATTAAAAAAATATAATAAAAATGGTTAATATACATTTTACTCTCTAAACTATTCTTTATGTAATATTTACCCCCTAAATTAATAAAAATAACACTTATCCCCTAATTAGATGAAATTGTCTCTCATGCCTTGAATAATTATATTATTCCTTATATTTTAGTATTTTATATATTAAATCATCACCAAATTATTTTCTAACTAAAAATATTTTTTAATAAGTGAAGAATTTAAATTAAAAGCGGAGTAATAAGTTATAGATCCGCAAAAAATTAATATAATACCTTTTGACAAGTATACTGTTAAAAAGAAATTGAGAATATATATACTTAACCAAAAGTTAAACACTTTAAGAATAAATTAATATGCTTTTCCATATTTTCTAAACATATATATTTAAGAAACATATATATAATTATTCATTTTTATATAAAAGATTAAATAGTTAATAACTTAATCTTATTACCAAATCAAGAAAATCTTTTACATGAAAGTTCTTTTTATGTATTTATTTGTACTCATTAATTCATTACTTAATTTGAGTATGTAAAATATAATAAAAATTGAACTATTTAATTAATAATTATATTGTATTTCATTATAATTAAAATATATTTTCTAAATTAAGAATATTTTAATTAAACATAAAATATATATATATATATAATATAAGGACAGTATTATTCAAATTTTTAATTGACGGGAGTAAATGTTATATTTATTATTTTAAAAATTAAATATTTTATCAAAAATAAATAAGAGGGCAAAATATATATTTAACTCCTAAAGAAAACTTTAGACGACATGCAACGTGTCTTTACGTCCTATCAAGCTAAGGCAAAAGCGACATCGTACTTGTTTGTTTCTGCTCATGATCCATGAACCATGTGATGATATTTAAAGTTCAGCTGCGCCCAAAATCTAAATTATGTCGACATCTGTTCAGATTATATTTAACTAGTTATTATTGTACGTGATTTTTTGAGTATATAAAAAGAATTTTGATGTGAAAAATATGATGAGAAATAAATGTAGAGTAGTGGGTAGTTAAATGGAAAAAAATATAATTATAAGATTATTAAAAAATATTAAAATTACTAATCGACAATAATAATTTTTGAGCAAAATAAATGCAAGAGACTGCACTGAAAAAATATTAATAGGCGAAACATTATCCTAAATAAATAAATAAACAGAACAATGAGATCCTTGTGAATTATTGAGGAGGAGACAGTGATCTTCTTTTTTTAAAAAATTTTGAAAATCATATTTTCGATCTGTTAGTATTTTCACATAAGGTAAAATGCAGTCCATCCATTTCTCAGTCGACATAGATTTGTGTTATGCTAAAAAGGCCCGCACGTGCGAACTTGTTTCGTCCACACAAATTTGTATATAAATAGAGACCAGCAAATTTTCATTTGATATTATTAAGAATAATAATATATGTCTTTTTTTAAGGAATCATAATATATTTAGGATAATTATATTTACACCTCTTGATTTATAACTTATTTATATAAATTATTTTTATTTTTTGAATAATTACACATATACCCATTGAAAAAGTCGATTTCGTTTACACAAACCACTCATACTTTCTGAAAAATTACACACACGCACCCTCTAAAAACGTCAATGTTATTACACAAATTATTTTTGTTTTTTTGTTGTTAGAGGTGGTTTTTGTAATTATACAAAAGACAGAAACCATAGATCAGAATGTGTAAATATAATTATTTTACATAACTTTGTCGGGTTGGATCCGACGAACTAATATAGACGATGAGACTTTATAACTCTAATTTTCTTAATATGCATTAATTAGCCTCATGTTGGTACTAATCAATGTACAATTAGTTAAAATACAGCTATGTACTATAATAATACTCAATTAATTTAGGATGATGATCGAAATTAAAGTCGTCATCTTGAAGACTTTAACGACTCTCCTAATTGCGATTTTCCCCTAGGGCCCTTGGTCCTAATGTAAAGTCTATATTCATCAAAGGTCATGGCTGAGTACAGTGCGGGGCTGTCCGGTGTCACCAGTTCCTTCGCTGGCTTTATCAGTAAATCGCTCTTCGGATTGTAGAAATACGCCAGTGAAATGCGCTCTTGTGCTGAATTCACAATCACTCTGTGCTCCACGCTTTTGTAAGTCGCATTACTTAGTACCTGATTGCATTTGTTAAAAAGCAAAAATAAGTATATTAGTTCCACTATAAAAAATAATATATTATTCCCCACATTATAAATATCAACGAGTATACAAATTAATACAAAAATTTAAATTTTGACTATAGTTAATCAACATTCATTATGGTCAAAATATTTATCATGATTTTTAATTATGACTAATATTTTAGCCTTGATGGTAGAAACAACGGCTAGTACTCATTGCACAACTGTGATTAATTAATATTAATCATGATTTTTTTATTTAATTATAATAATTAATAATAACAAAAATTCATATTTCTTGTATAGGTGTAAGATTTAGATTAAAATTAAAAAAAAAAAACCAAAGTCAATTACAATCAAAGTATTCGCCTCTCGATAAAGAATTTATTAGATATATAGTATTTTAAATTATATTTTAAAAATTTCTAATTTGAACTTGATTCAATCAAATTCGATTAGTCAAATTCAAAAATAACTACTTGACTATTTTATAATTGATCATGCTCGTTCAAATATGAATCATCATACGATAAGTTCAGATTTTTACTTATTCTATGATAAATTTAGTCATGCCTAAATTTTTAATTAGAGAAATACTAATTAATTACATGTAAAAGTATTCCATCCCCACCTATCTTAATTATCAAATAAAATAATTATATCCCTACTATTGATTAATGTTTGTTATACCATACTAAAATCCCTTAATATTTAATGCCCACCAATTTTAATTGTTAGCAAACTATAGCCAATGAAGAAATTTTAACTTTGTTTAGTAAATAGTAATTGTTATTACACAAGTATTTCAATGGAATGAAACACATATCTCAAAAAAATCTGATTGGATTTTCTATTTCAAATTTTATTATATATTTATTTTATTTAATATATACGCTCGATCCCTGTATAAAATCTTTCTCTAAATAAAATAAGTTATGTAATCTTTGTGTACATGACTTGCATATATTAATTAGAATAAAAGATGCAATAGAATGATACAGAGAGAGATTACAAAATCGGCTATTTTTTAAAAATATTATCAAATAATACATCTAATTTTAAATAACATGAAATTATAAATTATAACATATTTTTAAATATTTATGATAATTTATATAGTCTAAACATATATAGGTATTTGTTAGCATTAAAAACAAAGTTATGATCTCCGTACTTCCTAATTTAATTAAAAAATTTATTATTCTTGTTACAATAATTAAATTAATAAATTCAACCTACCATTCTCTATATATATTTTCTCCAATTAAAATTAAATATATACTAATACCTTAAAAAAATAAAAACAAGAATCAATACATAACATCATTCCCTCTAATTATACATAGGATTGAAAGAAAATGAAAATTAATAGGATAAATGACAGCTACTTCCCTTGAGATTTTTGTATAATTATGAGTACCCTTTCATTGTTTTAAAAATTATAAATACGTTCTTTTTCAAATAAAAATAATCATAGCTCCTAAACAATGAAGTGAAAATTTACTATTCTACCCTTATTAAATTAAAAAAATATATAAAAAAAACTAACGTTGGCTAAAATAAATAATCTATAAGGTACATTCACTATAAAAAATACAACATTTAATCATAACTAATTGCCATGATTAAAAATAAAATAACCGCAATAAATAATCATTGACCACGATCATGCAACGGTTATTGGTTGTGGTATCTATAATGGTGGCTAAAACATTTGTCATGACCAAAAGCTATGGCAAAATTCTTTACCATGGCTCTTAGCATGGCAATAATTTTGTCTTGGTGGAAAATTTATATTTTTGCATTAATTTTATTTGATTGTAGTCAATAATAATTTTTTTCTAGTTTAATTCATAAAAATATTTAAAAAAAAAATTCTAAAATAGTATAAAAAATTATAATTAATTCACCATAAAAATTAGATAAACATCTAATCAAAATAAATCTGGCAATTAAACTTTAACAAATTATTTCTATAAATAATAAAAAAATATTTATAATTATTATTAAGATAGCATAAGTTAATATGAAATTTATTGCAAAGATTTGGAAGGTGTATGTTGGACCCACCACTTTTCTACTTGCAGCAGTTTTCCAAGATTTTAAGTTGTTAGAAGGAGAGACGTATCGTACCCGACAACTATTAAATCTCTCTCTCTCTCTCTCTATATCTATATATATATAAGCACGTTTTTATGGTGGGTTGATTTTTATCGCCCAACCACATTGATGCTCCTCACAACATGGTCCTTCGTATGCCTGTATTCCATGAATTCTATCATACCAAATTAAATTAAATACCTACAGCTGTTTGAATATTATTTTTTCAGTTAGAATTCATGGAACATAGGCACATGAAGACCCACTTTTGGACCATCTCACATGTGCATATATATATATATAAGTATGATAGTTACTTTACAATATATATATATATATATATATATTATTGATGGGTTGGAGAAAAAAATGTATAAATATTTTAATATTGCAAGAAAGTTTTGATTTGAATTATTGTAAATTTAAGATTTTAATGTGTATGTTTAAAATAAGGGATCGAATATTTGTATGTTGACATTTATTTTGATGTCCTTTTGTTGGTGATAAGCTTATAGTATCATTAAATAATTGATTGTACTTTGAAAGTACTGTTTATATATTCATTTTGTATAGTGTTTTGTGGGTGTTAAATGTGACCGATAGATGAAAAATCTTTTAATTAAAAAATTACAACCCCTCGAATTTGGGAATAGTGAGCTTTATTTTAAGAAGTTCAGGACCGTGTTGTGTTTTTTATTTTATTTTTTTATCAAGAATTTTTTTTTATTTATTGGTATTTTTATCAAGGGTAGATTGCGTTTGATACTTAATTTTTTTTATTTTACTTCATATACTGACTTATATGTATAAAATTCACGTTGCCTGTATGTATATTTCAGGAAACTGTTTTATACACATTCTCAGTCCATTGAAGTAAAAATAAAATAAAAACACTAATTCGGGTATAGAATTATATATACATGATTATAGAAAAATAGGAAAAAAAAAAGGTACCTTTTTAGTCTCATTAAATAAGGATAGAATCTGTTTTGATATTACAATTATGGTAGGTATCGCTTTTAGTTCCATAAAATTCATAATCGTGTATTTTTAGTCCCAAAAAGTCGCGTGCATTGTGGTCTCGGAATTAAAATGGAGTTGGTTGGGATTAAAAATGCATTCTACTTTTGGGATTAAAAAGGCCCAAATCACATTTTTTGAAATTAAAAAGATATGGTTTGAGTTTTATGAAACTAAAAGTATCACCTGTCATAATTGTGGTACTGAAAGAAATTCTGCACTTATTTTATGGGATTAAAAAAATATTTTTCCTAAAAAGTACATCGTTAGTGACAATTATGCATGATCTAACTATTTTATTTTTGGTTAATTATTGATTTAAATTAATTAATTAAAGTGTAAAACTAGTCACATAAAATGAAAGATACGATTAATTAATAATAATAAAATGATTAATAATAGAAGGGGAGAGAAGAACAAGGACCTGGATTTGATCACCGATATTCACAATCAATGCATGCGGCGCCGGCTTCACCGTGATCCACCCGTCGCCACGGCGGACTTGGAGTCCCGGTACATGCTGATCCGGCAGAAGAAAGGTCATGCCACCCGGATCCGAATGCGAGGAGAGGCCCAACGTGAGGTCCGGCTGCGGGCATTTCGGGTAGAAATTAACCCGCAAACAAGCCCCGATATCCGACCCGCCAAACGCATTTTGCAGGAAGTTTTCACTCAACCCGAGATTTATCGACAGGATTTTCAGCAAGACCCCACCTAGTCTCACGATTTCAGCGGAATATTCAGCAATCACTTCCCTACAGTGCATCATTCATCAAACAATCTCAGTGTAATGATTGTTGTGTTTTCAATTAGTACTAAAAAGCGCACCACATTTCAGACAATGCGACATCGTTGTGTGCTGGCAGAACCGTACAGTTTTATTAAACATGTCAAATATATAAGACAAGAAAAATTGTTATGCATGTAACTTTTTTTTATTTTTAATAATTTATATATCAAACACACGATAAATAAATTTTTATCTAATAAATTACAGTTAAAAATTCGAAATTAATGAAAAACAAAAAGCTAACAGAGTATTAGAGTGGGGATGAGGATTATATAAAATGGAGCGAGCGTAGAAGAAAAGTGCGTGTAGTGTATAGGAAGGCCAGAGCAGTAGGTACAAATACCTGAGGTGATTGGGGAGTGCAGGCCACTTGTTGAAATCCCTCAAGTTGCAAGGCAGGTAGTGAAGATAGTAGTAATCACTCCAGTCAAGAACTGCGCCCTTCTCCACCCCTAGCCGGCTGCCGTAGCCTTCGTAGGTCTTAGGCGAGTTGGCGTAGGCCTGCTTCACCTCCATCGGTTGGTGAAAGAATTGCCTCCAGACCTCCCGAGCACGGTCCAGCAGCTCGTCGCTGATCCCGTGGTTCACCACCATAAAGAATCCCCACTCACGACACGCCTCCGACACGTGCCCCAATGTTGCCTCTCGGAGGCTATCATCGTGTAGGCCTCCGAGGTCGATCAAGGGTATGTTGGCGTCAAGGGTTGACCCCAACAACGGCCTAGCCTCAGGGGGTTTGACATATCTCTCGGGAATCGCATCGTTGCAGCTTTCTGACAGTGATTGGACACGGACTATTGGCTCCGGCCAATCTCCGGGACAGTCCATAATTTGCGACGAATTGAGAGTTTCTTGATACGATAGAAAAGCGTCAGCTTTACACTATATATAATGAAAGTTGTGGTGTCTTTACGGTACTAGGTTGAGATGGGGTGGGGTGGACGGTGGTGGGTGGTGGGGGCTGGCTTTCCTTTTTTCTGGACAGTTGGGAAGTAAAGAGATACAAGGGAAAAACAGGGTAGGGTGGGGGTGGGAGTGGTGGTGTTGCTTGTTGAAGTTGACGTGGGGAATAGAACGTGAAATTTGTGTGGGATTTAAGTGTGGCGGAGAAGAGATTTGTGTGGGATTTAAGGTAAAATGCAGTCCATCCATTTCTCAGTCGACATAGATTTGTGTTATGCTAAAAAGGCCCGCACGTGCGAACTTGTTTCGTCCACACAAATTTGTATATAAATAGAGACCAGCAAATTTTCATTTGATATTATTAAGAATAATAATATATGTCTTTTTTTAAGGAATCATAATATATTTAGGATAATTATATTTACACCTCTTGATTTATAACTTATTTATATAAATTATTTTTATTTTTTGAATAATTACACATATACCCATTGAAAAAGTCGATTTCGTTTACACAAACCACTCATACTTTCTGAAAAATTACACACACGCACCCTCTAAAAACGTCAATGTTATTACACAAATTATTTTTGTTTTTTTGTTGTTAGAGGTGGTTTTTGTAATTATACAAAAGACAGAAACCATAGATCAGAATGTGTAAATATAATTATTTTACATAACTTTGTCGGGTTGGATCCGACGAACTAATATAGACGATGAGACTTTATAACTCTAATTTTCTTAATATGCATTAATTAGCCTCATGTTGGTACTAATCAATGTACAATTAGTTAAAATACAGCTATGTACTATAATAATACTCAATTAATTTAGGATGATGATCGAAATTAAAGTCGTCATCTTGAAGACTTTAACGACTCTCCTAATTGCGATTTTCCCCTAGGGCCCTTGGTCCTAATGTAAAGTCTATATTCATCAAAGGTCATGGCTGAGTACAGTGCGGGGCTGTCCGGTGTCACCAGTTCCTTCGCTGGCTTTATCAGTAAATCGCTCTTCGGATTGTAGAAATACGCCAGTGAAATGCGCTCTTGTGCTGAATTCACAATCACTCTGTGCTCCACGCTTTTGTAAGTCGCATTACTTAGTACCTGATTGCATTTGTTAAAAAGCAAAAATAAGTATATTAGTTCCACTATAAAAAATAATATATTATTCCCCACATTATAAATATCAACGAGTATACAAATTAATACAAAAATTTAAATTTTGACTATAGTTAATCAACATTCATTATGGTCAAAATATTTATCATGATTTTTAATTATGACTAATATTTTAGCCTTGATGGTAGAAACAACGGCTAGTACTCATTGCACAACTGTGATTAATTAATATTAATCATGATTTTTTTATTTAATTATAATAATTAATAATAACAAAAATTCATATTTCTTGTATAGGTGTAAGATTTAGATTAAAATTAAAAAAAAAAAACCAAAGTCAATTACAATCAAAGTATTCGCCTCTCGATAAAGAATTTATTAGATATATAGTATTTTAAATTATATTTTAAAAATTTCTAATTTGAACTTGATTCAATCAAATTCGATTAGTCAAATTCAAAAATAACTACTTGACTATTTTATAATTGATCATGCTCGTTCAAATATGAATCATCATACGATAAGTTCAGATTTTTACTTATTCTATGATAAATTTAGTCATGCCTAAATTTTTAATTAGAGAAATACTAATTAATTACATGTAAAAGTATTCCATCCCCACCTATCTTAATTATCAAATAAAATAATTATATCCCTACTATTGATTAATGTTTGTTATACCATACTAAAATCCCTTAATATTTAATGCCCACCAATTTTAATTGTTAGCAAACTATAGCCAATGAAGAAATTTTAACTTTGTTTAGTAAATAGTAATTGTTATTACACAAGTATTTCAATGGAATGAAACACATATCTCAAAAAAATCTGATTGGATTTTCTATTTCAAATTTTATTATATATTTATTTTATTTAATATATACGCTCGATCCCTGTATAAAATCTTTCTCTAAATAAAATAAGTTATGTAATCTTTGTGTACATGACTTGCATATATTAATTAGAATAAAAGATGCAATAGAATGATACAGAGAGAGATTACAAAATCGGCTATTTTTTAAAAATATTATCAAATAATACATCTAATTTTAAATAACATGAAATTATAAATTATAACATATTTTTAAATATTTATGATAATTTATATAGTCTAAACATATATAGGTATTTGTTAGCATTAAAAACAAAGTTATGATCTCCGTACTTCCTAATTTAATTAAAAAATTTATTATTCTTGTTACAATAATTAAATTAATAAATTCAACCTACCATTCTCTATATATATTTTCTCCAATTAAAATTAAATATATACTAATACCTTAAAAAAATAAAAACAAGAATCAATACATAACATCATTCCCTCTAATTATACATAGGATTGAAAGAAAATGAAAATTAATAGGATAAATGACAGCTACTTCCCTTGAGATTTTTGTATAATTATGAGTACCCTTTCATTGTTTTAAAAATTATAAATACGTTCTTTTTCAAATAAAAATAATCATAGCTCCTAAACAATGAAGTGAAAATTTACTATTCTACCCTTATTAAATTAAAAAAATATATAAAAAAAACTAACGTTGGCTAAAATAAATAATCTATAAGGTACATTCACTATAAAAAATACAACATTTAATCATAACTAATTGCCATGATTAAAAATAAAATAACCGCAATAAATAATCATTGACCACGATCATGCAACGGTTATTGGTTGTGGTATCTATAATGGTGGCTAAAACATTTGTCATGACCAAAAGCTATGGCAAAATTCTTTACCATGGCTCTTAGCATGGCAATAATTTTGTCTTGGTGGAAAATTTATATTTTTGCATTAATTTTATTTGATTGTAGTCAATAATAATTTTTTTCTAGTTTAATTCATAAAAATATTTAAAAAAAAAATTCTAAAATAGTATAAAAAATTATAATTAATTCACCATAAAAATTAGATAAACATCTAATCAAAATAAATCTGGCAATTAAACTTTAACAAATTATTTCTATAAATAATAAAAAAATATTTATAATTATTATTAAGATAGCATAAGTTAATATGAAATTTATTGCAAAGATTTGGAAGGTGTATGTTGGACCCACCACTTTTCTACTTGCAGCAGTTTTCCAAGATTTTAAGTTGTTAGAAGGAGAGACGTATCGTACCCGACAACTATTAAATCTCTCTCTCTCTCTCTCTATATCTATATATATATAAGCACGTTTTTATGGTGGGTTGATTTTTATCGCCCAACCACATTGATGCTCCTCACAACATGGTCCTTCGTATGCCTGTATTCCATGAATTCTATCATACCAAATTAAATTAAATACCTACAGCTGTTTGAATATTATTTTTTCAGTTAGAATTCATGGAACATAGGCACATGAAGACCCACTTTTGGACCATCTCACATGTGCATATATATATATATAAGTATGATAGTTACTTTACAATATATATATATATATATATATATTATTGATGGGTTGGAGAAAAAAATGTATAAATATTTTAATATTGCAAGAAAGTTTTGATTTGAATTATTGTAAATTTAAGATTTTAATGTGTATGTTTAAAATAAGGGATCGAATATTTGTATGTTGACATTTATTTTGATGTCCTTTTGTTGGTGATAAGCTTATAGTATCATTAAATAATTGATTGTACTTTGAAAGTACTGTTTATATATTCATTTTGTATAGTGTTTTGTGGGTGTTAAATGTGACCGATAGATGAAAAATCTTTTAATTAAAAAATTACAACCCCTCGAATTTGGGAATAGTGAGCTTTATTTTAAGAAGTTCAGGACCGTGTTGTGTTTTTTATTTTATTTTTTTATCAAGAATTTTTTTTTATTTATTGGTATTTTTATCAAGGGTAGATTGCGTTTGATACTTAATTTTTTTTATTTTACTTCATATACTGACTTATATGTATAAAATTCACGTTGCCTGTATGTATATTTCAGGAAACTGTTTTATACACATTCTCAGTCCATTGAAGTAAAAATAAAATAAAAACACTAATTCGGGTATAGAATTATATATACATGATTATAGAAAAATAGGAAAAAAAAAAGGTACCTTTTTAGTCTCATTAAATAAGGATAGAATCTGTTTTGATATTACAATTATGGTAGGTATCGCTTTTAGTTCCATAAAATTCATAATCGTGTATTTTTAGTCCCAAAAAGTCGCGTGCATTGTGGTCTCGGAATTAAAATGGAGTTGGTTGGGATTAAAAATGCATTCTACTTTTGGGATTAAAAAGGCCCAAATCACATTTTTTGAAATTAAAAAGATATGGTTTGAGTTTTATGAAACTAAAAGTATCACCTGTCATAATTGTGGTACTGAAAGAAATTCTGCACTTATTTTATGGGATTAAAAAAATATTTTTCCTAAAAAGTACATCGTTAGTGACAATTATGCATGATCTAACTATTTTATTTTTGGTTAATTATTGATTTAAATTAATTAATTAAAGTGTAAAACTAGTCACATAAAATGAAAGATACGATTAATTAATAATAATAAAATGATTAATAATAGAAGGGGAGAGAAGAACAAGGACCTGGATTTGATCACCGATATTCACAATCAATGCATGCGGCGCCGGCTTCACCGTGATCCACCCGTCGCCACGGCGGACTTGGAGTCCCGGTACATGCTGATCCGGCAGAAGAAAGGTCATGCCACCCGGATCCGAATGCGAGGAGAGGCCCAACGTGAGGTCCGGCTGCGGGCATTTCGGGTAGAAATTAACCCGCAAACAAGCCCCGATATCCGACCCGCCAAACGCATTTTGCAGGAAGTTTTCACTCAACCCGAGATTTATCGACAGGATTTTCAGCAAGACCCCACCTAGTCTCACGATTTCAGCGGAATATTCAGCAATCACTTCCCTACAGTGCATCATTCATCAAACAATCTCAGTGTAATGATTGTTGTGTTTTCAATTAGTACTAAAAAGCGCACCACATTTCAGACAATGCGACATCGTTGTGTGCTGGCAGAACCGTACAGTTTTATTAAACATGTCAAATATATAAGACAAGAAAAATTGTTATGCATGTAACTTTTTTTTATTTTTAATAATTTATATATCAAACACACGATAAATAAATTTTTATCTAATAAATTACAGTTAAAAATTCGAAATTAATGAAAAACAAAAAGCTAACAGAGTATTAGAGTGGGGATGAGGATTATATAAAATGGAGCGAGCGTAGAAGAAAAGTGCGTGTAGTGTATAGGAAGGCCAGAGCAGTAGGTACAAATACCTGAGGTGATTGGGGAGTGCAGGCCACTTGTTGAAATCCCTCAAGTTGCAAGGCAGGTAGTGAAGATAGTAGTAATCACTCCAGTCAAGAACTGCGCCCTTCTCCACCCCTAGCCGGCTGCCGTAGCCTTCGTAGGTCTTAGGCGAGTTGGCGTAGGCCTGCTTCACCTCCATCGGTTGGTGAAAGAATTGCCTCCAGACCTCCCGAGCACGGTCCAGCAGCTCGTCGCTGATCCCGTGGTTCACCACCATAAAGAATCCCCACTCACGACACGCCTCCGACACGTGCCCCAATGTTGCCTCTCGGAGGCTATCATCGTGTAGGCCTCCGAGGTCGATCAAGGGTATGTTGGCGTCAAGGGTTGACCCCAACAACGGCCTAGCCTCAGGGGGTTTGACATATCTCTCGGGAATCGCATCGTTGCAGCTTTCTGACAGTGATTGGACACGGACTATTGGCTCCGGCCAATCTCCGGGACAGTCCATAATTTGCGACGAATTGAGAGTTTCTTGATACGATAGAAAAGCGTCAGCTTTACACTATATATAATGAAAGTTGTGGTGTCTTTACGGTACTAGGTTGAGATGGGGTGGGGTGGACGGTGGTGGGTGGTGGGGGCTGGCTTTCCTTTTTTCTGGACAGTTGGGAAGTAAAGAGATACAAGGGAAAAACAGGGTAGGGTGGGGGTGGGAGTGGTGGTGTTGCTTGTTGAAGTTGACGTGGGGAATAGAACGTGAAATTTGTGTGGGATTTAAGTGTGGCGGAGAAGAGATTTGTGTGGGATTTAAGGTAAAATGCAGTCCATCCATTTCTCAGTCGACATAGATTTGTGTTATGCTAAAAAGGCCCGCACGTGCGAACTTGTTTCGTCCACACAAATTTGTATATAAATAGAGACCAGCAAATTTTCATTTGATATTATTAAGAATAATAATATATGTCTTTTTTTAAGGAATCATAATATATTTAGGATAATTATATTTACACCTCTTGATTTATAACTTATTTATATAAATTATTTTTATTTTTTGAATAATTACACATATACCCATTGAAAAAGTCGATTTCGTTTACACAAACCACTCATACTTTCTGAAAAATTACACACACGCACCCTCTAAAAACGTCAATGTTATTACACAAATTATTTTTGTTTTTTTGTTGTTAGAGGTGGTTTTTGTAATTATACAAAAGACAGAAACCATAGATCAGAATGTGTAAATATAATTATTTTACATAACTTTGTCGGGTTGGATCCGACGAACTAATATAGACGATGAGACTTTATAACTCTAATTTTCTTAATATGCATTAATTAGCCTCATGTTGGTACTAATCAATGTACAATTAGTTAAAATACAGCTATGTACTATAATAATACTCAATTAATTTAGGATGATGATCGAAATTAAAGTCGTCATCTTGAAGACTTTAACGACTCTCCTAATTGCGATTTTCCCCTAGGGCCCTTGGTCCTAATGTAAAGTCTATATTCATCAAAGGTCATGGCTGAGTACAGTGCGGGGCTGTCCGGTGTCACCAGTTCCTTCGCTGGCTTTATCAGTAAATCGCTCTTCGGATTGTAGAAATACGCCAGTGAAATGCGCTCTTGTGCTGAATTCACAATCACTCTGTGCTCCACGCTTTTGTAAGTCGCATTACTTAGTACCTGATTGCATTTGTTAAAAAGCAAAAATAAGTATATTAGTTCCACTATAAAAAATAATATATTATTCCCCACATTATAAATATCAACGAGTATACAAATTAATACAAAAATTTAAATTTTGACTATAGTTAATCAACATTCATTATGGTCAAAATATTTATCATGATTTTTAATTATGACTAATATTTTAGCCTTGATGGTAGAAACAACGGCTAGTACTCATTGCACAACTGTGATTAATTAATATTAATCATGATTTTTTTATTTAATTATAATAATTAATAATAACAAAAATTCATATTTCTTGTATAGGTGTAAGATTTAGATTAAAATTAAAAAAAAAAAACCAAAGTCAATTACAATCAAAGTATTCGCCTCTCGATAAAGAATTTATTAGATATATAGTATTTTAAATTATATTTTAAAAATTTCTAATTTGAACTTGATTCAATCAAATTCGATTAGTCAAATTCAAAAATAACTACTTGACTATTTTATAATTGATCATGCTCGTTCAAATATGAATCATCATACGATAAGTTCAGATTTTTACTTATTCTATGATAAATTTAGTCATGCCTAAATTTTTAATT
Organism: Sesamum indicum; assembly: GCF_026168435.1. NCBI lineage: Eukaryota > Viridiplantae > Streptophyta > Magnoliopsida > Lamiales > Pedaliaceae > Sesamum > Sesamum indicum. The sequence goes on along the minus strand of NC_142660.1, from coordinate 15,783,699 downwards.
AGAGAAATACTAATTAATTACATGTAAAAGTATTCCATCCCCACCTATCTTAATTATCAAATAAAATAATTATATCCCTACTATTGATTAATGTTTGTTATACCATACTAAAATCCCTTAATATTTAATGCCCACCAATTTTAATTGTTAGCAAACTATAGCCAATGAAGAAATTTTAACTTTGTTTAGTAAATAGTAATTGTTATTACACAAGTATTTCAATGGAATGAAACACATATCTCAAAAAAATCTGATTGGATTTTCTATTTCAAATTTTATTATATATTTATTTTATTTAATATATACGCTCGATCCCTGTATAAAATCTTTCTCTAAATAAAATAAGTTATGTAATCTTTGTGTACATGACTTGCATATATTAATTAGAATAAAAGATGCAATAGAATGATACAGAGAGAGATTACAAAATCGGCTATTTTTTAAAAATATTATCAAATAATACATCTAATTTTAAATAACATGAAATTATAAATTATAACATATTTTTAAATATTTATGATAATTTATATAGTCTAAACATATATAGGTATTTGTTAGCATTAAAAACAAAGTTATGATCTCCGTACTTCCTAATTTAATTAAAAAATTTATTATTCTTGTTACAATAATTAAATTAATAAATTCAACCTACCATTCTCTATATATATTTTCTCCAATTAAAATTAAATATATACTAATACCTTAAAAAAATAAAAACAAGAATCAATACATAACATCATTCCCTCTAATTATACATAGGATTGAAAGAAAATGAAAATTAATAGGATAAATGACAGCTACTTCCCTTGAGATTTTTGTATAATTATGAGTACCCTTTCATTGTTTTAAAAATTATAAATACGTTCTTTTTCAAATAAAAATAATCATAGCTCCTAAACAATGAAGTGAAAATTTACTATTCTACCCTTATTAAATTAAAAAAATATATAAAAAAAACTAACGTTGGCTAAAATAAATAATCTATAAGGTACATTCACTATAAAAAATACAACATTTAATCATAACTAATTGCCATGATTAAAAATAAAATAACCGCAATAAATAATCATTGACCACGATCATGCAACGGTTATTGGTTGTGGTATCTATAATGGTGGCTAAAACATTTGTCATGACCAAAAGCTATGGCAAAATTCTTTACCATGGCTCTTAGCATGGCAATAATTTTGTCTTGGTGGAAAATTTATATTTTTGCATTAATTTTATTTGATTGTAGTCAATAATAATTTTTTTCTAGTTTAATTCATAAAAATATTTAAAAAAAAAATTCTAAAATAGTATAAAAAATTATAATTAATTCACCATAAAAATTAGATAAACATCTAATCAAAATAAATCTGGCAATTAAACTTTAACAAATTATTTCTATAAATAATAAAAAAATATTTATAATTATTATTAAGATAGCATAAGTTAATATGAAATTTATTGCAAAGATTTGGAAGGTGTATGTTGGACCCACCACTTTTCTACTTGCAGCAGTTTTCCAAGATTTTAAGTTGTTAGAAGGAGAGACGTATCGTACCCGACAACTATTAAATCTCTCTCTCTCTCTCTCTATATCTATATATATATAAGCACGTTTTTATGGTGGGTTGATTTTTATCGCCCAACCACATTGATGCTCCTCACAACATGGTCCTTCGTATGCCTGTATTCCATGAATTCTATCATACCAAATTAAATTAAATACCTACAGCTGTTTGAATATTATTTTTTCAGTTAGAATTCATGGAACATAGGCACATGAAGACCCACTTTTGGACCATCTCACATGTGCATATATATATATATAAGTATGATAGTTACTTTACAATATATATATATATATATATATTATTGATGGGTTGGAGAAAAAAATGTATAAATATTTTAATATTGCAAGAAAGTTTTGATTTGAATTATTGTAAATTTAAGATTTTAATGTGTATGTTTAAAATAAGGGATCGAATATTTGTATGTTGACATTTATTTTGATGTCCTTTTGTTGGTGATAAGCTTATAGTATCATTAAATAATTGATTGTACTTTGAAAGTACTGTTTATATATTCATTTTGTATAGTGTTTTGTGGGTGTTAAATGTGACCGATAGATGAAAAATCTTTTAATTAAAAAATTACAACCCCTCGAATTTGGGAATAGTGAGCTTTATTTTAAGAAGTTCAGGACCGTGTTGTGTTTTTTATTTTATTTTTTTATCAAGAATTTTTTTTTATTTATTGGTATTTTTATCAAGGGTAGATTGCGTTTGATACTTAATTTTTTTTATTTTACTTCATATACTGACTTATATGTATAAAATTCACGTTGCCTGTATGTATATTTCAGGAAACTGTTTTATACACATTCTCAGTCCATTGAAGTAAAAATAAAATAAAAACACTAATTCGGGTATAGAATTATATATACATGATTATAGAAAAATAGGAAAAAAAAAAGGTACCTTTTTAGTCTCATTAAATAAGGATAGAATCTGTTTTGATATTACAATTATGGTAGGTATCGCTTTTAGTTCCATAAAATTCATAATCGTGTATTTTTAGTCCCAAAAAGTCGCGTGCATTGTGGTCTCGGAATTAAAATGGAGTTGGTTGGGATTAAAAATGCATTCTACTTTTGGGATTAAAAAGGCCCAAATCACATTTTTTGAAATTAAAAAGATATGGTTTGAGTTTTATGAAACTAAAAGTATCACCTGTCATAATTGTGGTACTGAAAGAAATTCTGCACTTATTTTATGGGATTAAAAAAATATTTTTCCTAAAAAGTACATCGTTAGTGACAATTATGCATGATCTAACTATTTTATTTTTGGTTAATTATTGATTTAAATTAATTAATTAAAGTGTAAAACTAGTCACATAAAATGAAAGATACGATTAATTAATAATAATAAAATGATTAATAATAGAAGGGGAGAGAAGAACAAGGACCTGGATTTGATCACCGATATTCACAATCAATGCATGCGGCGCCGGCTTCACCGTGATCCACCCGTCGCCACGGCGGACTTGGAGTCCCGGTACATGCTGATCCGGCAGAAGAAAGGTCATGCCACCCGGATCCGAATGCGAGGAGAGGCCCAACGTGAGGTCCGGCTGCGGGCATTTCGGGTAGAAATTAACCCGCAAACAAGCCCCGATATCCGACCCGCCAAACGCATTTTGCAGGAAGTTTTCACTCAACCCGAGATTTATCGACAGGATTTTCAGCAAGACCCCACCTAGTCTCACGATTTCAGCGGAATATTCAGCAATCACTTCCCTACAGTGCATCATTCATCAAACAATCTCAGTGTAATGATTGTTGTGTTTTCAATTAGTACTAAAAAGCGCACCACATTTCAGACAATGCGACATCGTTGTGTGCTGGCAGAACCGTACAGTTTTATTAAACATGTCAAATATATAAGACAAGAAAAATTGTTATGCATGTAACTTTTTTTTATTTTTAATAATTTATATATCAAACACACGATAAATAAATTTTTATCTAATAAATTACAGTTAAAAATTCGAAATTAATGAAAAACAAAAAGCTAACAGAGTATTAGAGTGGGGATGAGGATTATATAAAATGGAGCGAGCGTAGAAGAAAAGTGCGTGTAGTGTATAGGAAGGCCAGAGCAGTAGGTACAAATACCTGAGGTGATTGGGGAGTGCAGGCCACTTGTTGAAATCCCTCAAGTTGCAAGGCAGGTAGTGAAGATAGTAGTAATCACTCCAGTCAAGAACTGCGCCCTTCTCCACCCCTAGCCGGCTGCCGTAGCCTTCGTAGGTCTTAGGCGAGTTGGCGTAGGCCTGCTTCACCTCCATCGGTTGGTGAAAGAATTGCCTCCAGACCTCCCGAGCACGGTCCAGCAGCTCGTCGCTGATCCCGTGGTTCACCACCATAAAGAATCCCCACTCACGACACGCCTCCGACACGTGCCCCAATGTTGCCTCTCGGAGGCTATCATCGTGTAGGCCTCCGAGGTCGATCAAGGGTATGTTGGCGTCAAGGGTTGACCCCAACAACGGCCTAGCCTCAGGGGGTTTGACATATCTCTCGGGAATCGCATCGTTGCAGCTTTCTGACAGTGATTGGACACGGACTATTGGCTCCGGCCAATCTCCGGGACAGTCCATAATTTGCGACGAATTGAGAGTTTCTTGATACGATAGAAAAGCGTCAGCTTTACACTATATATAATGAAAGTTGTGGTGTCTTTACGGTACTAGGTTGAGATGGGGTGGGGTGGACGGTGGTGGGTGGTGGGGGCTGGCTTTCCTTTTTTCTGGACAGTTGGGAAGTAAAGAGATACAAGGGAAAAACAGGGTAGGGTGGGGGTGGGAGTGGTGGTGTTGCTTGTTGAAGTTGACGTGGGGAATAGAACGTGAAATTTGTGTGGGATTTAAGTGTGGCGGAGAAGAGAGAATTAAGAGGGGTCTATGGATCATCATTATGTATATGTATATATATATATAATGTTCATTTCAATGTTGCTCATCGTGTATTGCAACACGCTATACCTATGATAATACGTACGTGTGTGCGTCATATATTCATGTATAGATAGCATCAGTGTATATATATGTATAGATAGTCTTTTGCGTTGAATTTTGAATTTATGCCTTTTTTTGTTTATTTAAATGAAGTTTATGATTTTACTTTCAATTTTATTATTATTATTATTATTATTTTGGTATAATGGGATTGGAAGATTGGAACAACCTGAATTTGAATTCAGGATTCTCTTATTTAAAAATGAGAGTGCTGCTAATTCAATCAATGAGTGGACTTCTAATTACGTGTACCAAAAGAGTCGATAAAACTAGTGAACAAAATAATTACTTAATTTTGGTTTGGTAATTAATTCTTAGTAAATATCAATCATTTAAATTGGAGTATATATATCTTTTGTAATATTAGTCCCTATACTATGATTCACGACTTTTAAAAATATAATTAATTAATATTATCCAACACGGTATAACAAAATCGAAGGGAAAACTTACACTATGTTTGGTTTCATATTTTGATATCTTTCGAAACAAGATAAAATACACTTGATGTTTGTTTTTGTGTTTTTACACATTATCTGTGTGGTTTTTTTGTTTTCAACTTTCTATATATAATATATATACACTTATATATATAATATAAAAGATACATGATTTGATAATGAACAGTGTTTTGTCTCCCAAAAATATAATATTAAACATACAATATTTATATATACATATTTATATTTAAAAGAATATATATAAAAGATATGACTTGACAATGAACAGTATATTTTGTCTTCCAAATCCCAACATCAAACCTACATCACTTATTTTAAAATATTTTAAATTATCCCAAAACATAAATCGAAACATACTATCTATCTCCAACACACATTTATTTATCTCTATTTTTCTCTCTCTATCTCTAAAACACCAAAACAAAACACTCAAAACATAAATCCAAACACTATGTTAAATTTTGGCGAGAGTTAATCAGCATTGGCTACAATTTTACATATCGCAAAAAAATATTTGCCATAGTTTTAATTGTAGCTAATGTTTTGGCCTCACTTATATGAATAATGATTAATATTCGTTGTGCAGTTATGATTAATTAGTATCGTCCATATTTTATTTATTTTTAACAATAGCATAATTGAGTATAAAAACAAAATTATATTTTTTTTAGCGTACAACACAAAATCCAAAGTAGTGATTAATAATAAAAAAAGATCAAATCCATAATATTGTCGGGTCATTGCTTAAGCAAAAGCATGAATTTTAAATGAAACTTATGATTTTCTCCTGTGTGTATTGCGGATGTTTTGGCATCTAATGCCTCTTTGATGCAACGAATGAAGTGGATTTTGTTTGTTTGTTTTTTTTTTTCAAAAGAGGGAGATTAATCGTCACAAAATAATAAATTATTTTTTATATTTTAAATTATCACAATTTAAAAAATATTATAAATCAATATTATTTATCTATATTAATATAAAAAGAAAAGTTCATCCACACTCATAAACAATGGTTAATGATACCGTCGCACCAATATTTTGTAAAGTAAAAAATGCTCTTCATTAAAAAATAACTAATCCATTCAACTTTTCAAATTTCACATTGACTGATAATTTTTTTTCTCTCTTTTTATTAATGTAATATATTAGTTTATATGTTTTACTCTTGTTTATAATATATTTTAATATATGAAATATTATTTAATATATGCACGCATGAAAGACGTACCACAATAGAATTGACTATAATTAATTAACATTTTTCATTATGTTACTTATTTTTTAACTGTAGCTAAAAATTTTGATATCGTTTGCAGAAACAATTTTTACGTTTCACATTTTTTAATCTCAAGTCTTATATAATTTGATTAAATTTCTAGCGGAAACAACATGTGTTTAATGAAATCTTGAAGAAAATCATGAACTCCTTTAAATCTAGAGGGGAATTAAGGTTTTAGAATACGGTTAATTATATTTTGTCATTCGAACTGTAATCACTTCTAGATTTTAGCATTCAAACTTTTTCTGTACCAACTTACAATCTCAACTTTACGAAATTTTGTAATCTGTCATTTATAACTATTTTTCAACCAAGTTTTTTTATCAAAAAATATTACATGTAGTGGACATGTGTTATTTAAGGATTATGTAATGTGATAGTTTCACATATGCATAACATGTAATATTTATCCAACAGAAAAATCAACAAACGGTCATATATGGCAAAGTGCAAATTTCATAAAATTGAGATGATAAATTGACAAAAAAAAAATCGATAACAAAATATAAAAAATAACATAGCTCAAATAACAAAATATAATTTATGCTTTTGAATACACCTTCATAATTTATTTTGGGCTGAATCAAGTTGGAAGTAAAACTTTTCTAGAATTAGGGTTTATATTTGACAGGTGGGAGCACTTAGAGTCTAACAATTAATTAAAGAGCACCATCATATAACTTCAATTCTTAGCGTTGAGAAAAAAAATTGGCTAATTATATAAATTAATACACTAAAATATGATAGTGATTTGAGGCCATTACGGCGCCGTGAACGAATTGATATTTCCGGTCGAGACAATGAAATTACACTAAAATGCCAGAGAAACCTGTAGACGTGGACTTCACAAGTTTAGTTCTCTATGAATTTATTTTAATATTTTTATTTTCTAATTTTTGAAAAAGTTTTACATTGAGAAAAAAATATAATCAAAATTTGTTAAAATAAAGACGAATACTAATTAAGCATGGTCGTGTGTAACGACTATTAGTCATTGTTTTTGCAAACGATTTCGAAACATGCTACAACCACTAGAAAAAAAAATGATAATTGCCTACAATTTTAATAGCTATGGACTAAAAACTGTGGTACATAATTTCTATTGACTACGGCTAAATAAAGCCGATACAAAAACATAGATTTACCACTAAGAAAAAACTATTTGCCATGACTAAAATCATGGTAAAAATATTTGTCATGGTCTTTAGCCATGATAAATATTTTAGCCACCCTTGCAGATACCACGGCCATCAACTGTTGCTTAGCTGTGGTTAATAACTATTTGCTACTGCTATTTTATTTTTAACCATGGCAATTAGCCGTGATTAAATATTGTATCTTTTGTAGTGGACTAAAAATTGGGGCAAATATTTTGGCCACAAATAAAATAATATTGAATGTTGATTAACGGTGATCAAAACTTAAATTTTTGCATCGATTTTATCTAACCGTGCATGATATATAGCATTCATTACCTACGATTTTTAAGCCGTAGCGATTTATAGTATAGGGAATAATCAAGTCTTTTGTAGTGGACAAAATTGTCAAAATAAATTTATATCAGAATTAATATTCCAATTTTTGCTAATAGATGGCTCGTCTCGCCGTGACCTTCTCTTGAATCCTCAAAACTTCTGTCGCTCCATCCCCGCAGGGGCAGAGAACCCGTCGTTGTCTCGACTGTGCTATCGGAAGCTCTGGGGAAGTCGGAATAGATGCTGGCAATATTCTAACTAAGAAATGTTTTCTGCTAGTGATATTTTTTCTCTTTTTTTTTGGAAAGAAATATTTCAATGTAGTTTATATTAGGGTTTTCTATCAACATTATTATTATTATTATTATTAATAAAAAAATAAAATTGACAAGTTGCATGTTATTTTAGAAGAGTGAAAAGGACGGGTTCCCTTGATGATGAGGATACATTCAATTAATTTAGCAGCACGTGATTAATATATAATAATATAAGGTGTACATTAGTGGACTTCTCAAACGTATGATATATATATATATATATATTTATGGATATATAGTAAATCGACTTTAGAAATATTTAAAAATATTGGACATGATTGTTGTAGTGTGACTTTTTTTTTTTAAATTATCTCTAAATAATTTCAAATATCCATCTGTTGAAAATAAGGAGTGATACTGCCAGACGTAGCATATATAATTTTAATATTTTAATAATATATACTCTCTCTCACTATATTTTCGAATATTTATATTATTTATTAAGTGTGAGTATCTTAATTAGAATAATTAAAATTTGTTGTGTTTTTTTACTATATGTATCGAAAAAATATATTTATTATTTTGCATAAAATAATTTGTTGACATACGTTCAAAGGTAAAGTATTTTAGTAATTTTGATAAGTCACACTAGAAAAAAAATAGGAAAAAATGCAAGCAACCCCCTTGTGATATCACAAATGAGCAAATTATCCCCTTATGAAAAAATAAATAGGGATTTACCTCCCTATATTTTTTAAAACAACAATTTATCCCCCTATGATTTTTAAAATAAAGCAATTTACCTCCTTGTATAATGAGGTAAATTGCTTCATTTTAAAAAGTAAAGGGGGGTAAATTGCTATATTTTTTTCATAAGAGGGTAATGTGCTCATTTTCAATATCACAGGGGGGTAAATTGCTATTCACCCAAAAAAAATTTATTGCCTATGATTTTATTAGTTGTGGATTAGAGCTAGGGTAAATAACTACTATTAATCACAGCTAAATGAAAATTAATGCAAAAAATAACTTATTCACCATGAAAATTATTTTTGTTATAACTTTTAGTCATAATAAATGCATTAGCCGCACTCGCAAAAACCACGACCAACAACTATTGCGTGGCCGTGCACAATAACTTTTTACTATAATTATTAATTTTTAATCATGGATAATAAATATTATATTTTTTGTAGTGTTATTCATTTTGATTTAATTAAATTAAAATAAATAAAAATTAAATTATGTATGTATATTGAGTGTGCTCTGCTTATTAGTAAGTGAACTAAACCTTAAAACATCATTTGATGTACATCTAACTTTTGAATATTAATTAAAATTATAACTCTTTAAATTTAATATATGAAAAGGTAAATGCTTGAAATATTATCGAATTCCATTAGAAGAAATATTACTTTTCAGGCAGAATTCTTTTTTGGTACTGTTAAAAAAAGGTCATTTCGTTTTTAGCACCACAATTATTGTGGGTTCGAGTTTTAGTACCATTAAACCTAAAACAAAACTCTTTGGTATCATAAAGTTATGTGCAGCGCATATGACTGTTGTGCTCCATTAACTGCCGTTAATCTCACTATTTTGCAGGGAGGAAAAAGACACGTAATGCTGCAAAAAAAGAGAAAAATTTGACATAAGTTAGGGCTTCCAACATCCCAATTTTATTTTCCTTCATTTTCTTTCCCCACTTCATTTTTTTCTCATCTTTTGACCAACTTTGGCCACAAACTATAAGAACCTTTTTATTTTTTTTAACAAAAATAAAAATATTAGAAATTTTTTGTTTTAATATATATAATAAATAGTTATAAAATTATAATTATTTTTATTTCAAATAATTTTTAGAATCTATTTTACTATTCTAAATTAAATTATAAAAATATATTGATATTTGAACATAAACTATAAAAATTAAAACTTATTTTTAATAAAAGTATTAGATAATTTTTCTATTAAATAATAAATTAATTTTAAATTATAGTTATTTACATTAGAGATAAATATTAGAAATAAAACTAAAATTCATTTCTTACTTTTTCTGGTCAAAATTTTATTGAAATATTTTTAGAATAAATAAAATTTAATTTTAAAAATAATTAAAATATGCCAGAATTTATCAAAATAAATAATTCTTAATTATAAACTATTTTATTATTTATATTAAACTAAAAATTCTTTATTTTTTTATTCTTGAAAAATAAAATTTTATTTCTTATAATTTATGGTCAAAGCCTATTAAAATATTTTCAAACAAAATAAAGTTTTAATTTAAAAAAATTAATAGTGGCTACAATTTATGTCGAACTAAATAATTTTAATTTTAAAATTAATTTATTATTTAATAAAAAATATATCTTATACTTTTACTCAAAAAATAAATTTTAGTTTTTATAGTTTGTGATCAAATATTAATATATTTTCAGACCAAATAATAATTTAATTTCAAAAATAGTAAAAAAAGATCTAAATTATTTGAAATACAAATAATTATAATTTTAGAGCTATTTTATTATATAGAAAATAAAATTTTTCTAATATTTTTATTTTTGTAAAAATAAGAAAAATCTTATAATTTGTGTCAAAGTTGGTCAAAATATAATTTTTTTAATGGTACCCAAAAAAAAAAACACACGTGTTTTTATTATTTTGGTATCATAAAAACATGACCTTTAAAGTCAAAGTCATGTGAGTGAATAAGAGGTAATGGCCGTTAACACCCACGTGCGAGGTTCATAGCCTCTGCTATTAACTTGAGTCCAAAAAGGCGTACTTTTGGATTTAATAGTACCAAAATCCAAATCAGCAACAATTGGTACCAAGAACCAAAATGACATTTTTGGAAATATTGGAATATTTTTGAATTCTAGGTTCTATTAAAACTATTCTCTCTTTGCTTCAATTGCAATATTTCATCAAATTTAATCTTTCCTTTAATATTAAACATAAAAAGGGTCAGTTTTAACATGTAAATGGTCAGATCAATTTTTGTCCTCCATCTCCTAATCTAGGTCCTAATCTGTAAAAAAAAAAAAATTCAAAAAATTAAAATAACCATATAAAATACCTTGCAGGTTTAATGGATATATAATTAAAATATACCTTGAAAGTTCTAATACTTAAATCCTAAAATATGCACACATTTTATGAAAAAAAGTTAATCTTTCAATGACATTATTGTTTTCTATATTTATAAAGCTATCATTGTATATATTATTTTAAAATAATTTTTTTTAAAATCAAGTTCTATATTAATGAGAAGAGGAATATCTAGCTTTTGTCCCTTCTCCTAAGTTGAGTTGAATGTTTTTTGACATTTGGAATTGGAGGTTTCATAGACAACAAGGGAATGGTGGTCTAATAATGATTTGTTTGATGTATCTAGTTGATAAATCTGTTTGCAGCCTGCAGACATTTACAAGATTTGTCAATTTTATTTTTAATTATTTATTTATATATTCTAATTATAATAAAAATATTATTTTCGAATTAATTGTATTTCTATTCGAAAGGTTGTAATTTCTTAATGGCCGCAGTTTCTACCCTGCTAATAGTTTAGCGCATTCTTTATTGTTACTATGGGGTCCTGAAGCACAAGGAGATTTTACCCGTTGGTGTCAATTAGGCGGTCTGTGGACTTTTGTTGCTCTGCATGGCCCTTTCGGACTAATAGGTTTCATGTTACGTCAATTTGAACTTGCTCGATTTGAACTTCACTTCATTAAAATTAATCGTTGATTAATGAATAAACTAATTTTTTTTAACTATAATTCTGAAAATACCAAACTCTAATAAAAAGGGTATAGTTATAAACGGAGAATTTTTAGGGGATGCAAATGTAATTTTAAAAAATTATTTGAGTCAACTTAAAATCCATCTGAATGCTATCAATTTTGAATTTAATGTAATTTACTTCATGTGATATTAGCAAATTATCTTTTATAAAAAGAATAGCAACTTAACCTCCTATATTTTTTTTTTATAATGAAGCAATTTACTACCTGTCTAAGGAGGTAAATTACTTCATTTTGAAAAATACAGGAAGAGAAATTACTGTATTTTTAAAAATGTTATAAAAACCCTTTTACAATAATATCTAAATTTTATAGGATCTAAAAATTTATTTTTTTGTGATATTGTAAATAAACAAATTACTTTCTATAAAAAAATTTGACCCACGTACGCATGACTTTCATGTGTATTCTCCGTTGTTAGTTTTAACGTCCCTCGGTGTGGGTTTTTTTTTCTTTTTTTTGCAATATTTGATCTCTTTTTACAACTTTTAACAGGACATAGGGCTATATTTAAAATTTCGTAAAGCATTTAGTTAAGTTTGAAATTATCCTAAAGTATGGGATTAGTTTTGCAATTTTACCTCAAAATTTAATTGTTATTGAAAACTCATCAAATTTACCCACTCCCTGAAAATTAATATATATATTTATATAATCATAAGTTTCATAATTAGTTTTTATATATAAGCTTGTCTATATGTACTAAAAGACTTGAAAAAATTAATACGACGAAGCTAAAATGCATTTTATTTAATAAATAAAAAAAATACCAAAAGCAATACAAATTTTGAAAAGAATTATAATCTGAAATTGCAAAAATCACAAGATGAAGAATAAGAGTCATTATGTAGTTGAGCTCAATTATAATTATGTTGGGCCCATTATTATTTCAATTCGTGTGGGCTTAAGCTTTGAACCATAATCATATTGGGCCCTATCAAATTTCAGGCTGTTTAGTCTCTCTCTTTCTCTTTATATATATATATATAAGAAATGGGCCAAACATAGTCGACAACATGGGCTTGGCACTGAGGGACAAAAGTATGACAAAATATTTTCAGTTTTTGTCATACTATAACAATTCCTACTTTGTTAAAATTTTCAACTTTGTATTTATATTTGATGTTATGCGTAATAATTACGGTAGAAAATATGGAATATTCTTCCTAAAAGAAAAATAAGCATTTTGAATAATCATATAGAACTGTGAAAGATTAAATTTTGATGAATCCAATAATACCTAAATCAATCCGTTTTCAATCTGATCTATATCTAACCCATATATTTAAACTCGTTTTGAACCCGTCCCATTATAAACCCAACCCACCGACCTATTTGCTAACTCTTGTTAGAACTAAAATTTGAGTTAGAATGAAACTTATTTCTTTTAACATGCCTTTGTTATGATTAGACAATCATTTTGGTAGTAATTATTTTTGTATGCCTTTGTTATCGAGTGTATTTCAACCACTGGCATAATATAAATATGCCACAAAGTTAATTGGTGGAAATAGCAATTGTTATTCCTACTCTCTTCTCTTTATTACAGAAATCTGTGATATTATGTTTGGATTAATGTATTTGGAGTTAAAAATTTCAAGTCAATAATAATAAATCCACAATACTTGCTTTGATATAATTCTATAATGTTTCAAACGTTTTGAAATCTTTAGTACTCATTTTGAGACATTTTTATTAACTTTGTAATGAATTTCAAATACATTTTAATACTGAATTTTTTAAACTCTTTTTTCAGAATCTCTCGTTCAAATTTAAATTCATCCATCCAAACAAAACCCTCAAGAACTGTCGTCGTAGACCATTTTCAAGTCAAAAATGCAAAAAAAAAAAAAGAAAACATTTCTAGTACTGAATTTATCTGAAAATGCTAGTTCTCTTATTCATCATTATGATGTTAAAAACACAACCTAAGCTAACTGCAAATAATCTTACAAGAAAAGTACATCTGCAACAAGGATAACAAAGACAATGTATCCTAGAAAAATACAACTGTTTCTAGATGCAAATCCATATGAACTACCCAAACACAACCTGCATAACCCAATAAAATATGGACCAAAAGGCTGAATAACTGAGATTGCCTATGTTTAGATGATATATAGTGTATATATATATATATATATATATAATATACTTACAAGAATAATCTAATTTATTCGAATCTACTTCATCATAATTGTGGCTGGAAGTAGACCTTCAGGTTGCTCTTCAGGAAGACTGCCATTGTATGTAACAAGTTTTACAAAGGAACCAGCGTTGAGGCTGAACTTTCCGATGGCTTCCATAAACCCCCGACCAAGAACGTGCTGAATCCAATCTTCCACCCTCTTGTATCCGAATAAGTATGCAGCCGCAAGAAGCTGAAGCATGACCTTTGGTTCTATTCCCAACGAGCATTCAGAGCCAACCACGTTTTGCAAACATTCGTTCATGTTCTTGAACAGTTTCTCAGCAAGTGTGTCGAAATCAAATGGCTTGAAAACTACGATTTTATGGATTTGTCCTTCAAACTCGTCTAGCCATGACCTGGAATTTTCGGAACTGGAATCAGAGTCAGACTCACCAGAGCAAGTGTTGCATATTTCACTTCCTTCGGCAGGAAGGTTCAAGTCCAGGTAGGAATTCGGTGCCTTGTGTGCTCTTTTTGGGGACTCCAAACTTCCATGCAGGTCCATGCTTCTGCTCCCTGCAACAAGCTTCCTTTTGTTCATTAAAAACAGGTCAGAAAGCCCTTTTCTTGTGGCGTCCGGAGGATGTAAGTTTTCACTAGTGGGACTATCATTAAGATCGAATCTGATGGACATCTTAATTGAACTTCCCTTTGCATTTAATACATCTTCCTCGGTGTGTTGAGACGACTCCTTGCCAGGGGAAATACTTGGGCTACTTTCAATCGACCGTGTAGCTCCCAGAAAGATACAATTGCTAATATTTACTTCTCTTCCACGTAAGTCTGTTAATCGACCGGTCTTCACAGCCTGAGACAAGCTATTCTGAACGACAAGATCAGCCTTATCGATATTCTCAAGGAAGACAACGGATGGCTTTTTACACAGCTTTTCTACTAAGTAGTCAACAACAGTACCTCTCATTGTTAAGTCATATTTATTTGTCACTTGGGAATTGAATAGAGCATCTGTGTGCATCATCTCATCCTGGAAACTTAGGTCCACGTAGATAAGACCTTCTCTGCTTCCATACAATAGTTCAGCCAGCGCCAAAGCGAGCTTTTTCTTGCCCAATCTATCAGGTCCTCGAATATTAATCCATATATTTCTACGGCTAATACCATGGAGACCAGTACCTTTTGTTTGGGATTCAGTTATTGTTTGGACAACAGCACTGATAGCTTCTTCTTGCTGACCAACTCTTTTTACAAGTGCTCTGTAAAGTGATTTGGGATCTTTCACATCAGAGTGCATAAGACTATCGTGGTAGAAACATGAAGATGATTGAGATGGGCAGTTTGAGATGGACGGGGTGAGCTTCTCCAAGTTTTCCGGAGATAAGTCCTGAACAAGATCCAAACGAGATTGATCCTCCGGTTCTCGGCTTGCAGACGCAGAAATAATCCCCAAGCCTAAATCAGTAGTCACTGAAGTAACCGAAGTTGGAGAAGTGTGACTATTATTTATGCTGGCACTCAAAGAATCGAAATGATGAGATTTGACACCACCTGGCTCTCCTTTTGAGTCGGAAGGAATTTCACCAGACTTCGGCAAAATACTCAGATTGGCCTTCGACAGCATATCTGATGAATTAACACCTTTCAATGAAGAACTCTGTCGTAAATCAGTGGACAAACTTGATGACATGGTCTTGTTTCCCCGTTCATTTGATGGCTCATTTGAATGGTTGCTAAGGTTATAGCTCACATTTTCTTTCCTGTCTTCAGCTGCTTGGAACCCCATGACACGTGGAAATTGATAACCGAACTGGTTAGTATATCCTTTGGAAAAAGTTTGATTGAAGTGATTCTGCTGGCAGATACTGTCCCATTTCTTCTGGATAGCCATAGTTTTTGCATTCAGTAACAATCTATCATCTTTACACTGCACTGAAAAAATTAAAAATCAAGTTGCTATGATTTGTTACAGAACAAGTAAACAAAACTGCTGTTATTCAGGCCTTCTGGGTGCAGTAGAATGAGGCTTTTGAAGAAATGAATCACCATGTCAAAAAAATTGTTATACATTCCTAACAAATTCACTGTACTCTTTCTGCTTCAAAAATTCTTGAATGACCAGAGATGAGGAGACAATAATAGGGTGAGACAGATGTCTGTCTTATTTCACAAAGCAACCAATTGAGTAAGATAAATATTTCGCTATTTTAGGAGCACGAGAAAGATTTTCATATAAACACACCTTTACGGAAGCCAAACCGCTCTGTGCACTCGGTTCAGCAGGCCGCAACCAAGAAGGTAAACTAGATTGATACTCTTCTGCAACGGAAGCAGAAGCTCCTCCTTTTGAAAGTGCAGCTACTTCTTGCTCGTACTTCTCATTGCATAGGTGACAGCGGACCACATATTGACATGCGTTGGATGAGGGACTTTTCGTCTCGGGTGGCATTGAGAAAAACCCTCCCAGTGGAACAAAGGACTCCATCAAGCTGTAAGTTGTCGTGAAAATCAACCATGAGATACATACATGAATAAAGATAAAAATATCAATATTCAACCCAATATAGAAATCATCAGAAGATAGTTAACATAATGTATCAGTAGTTCCTATATTCCTATTTGGGTTTCACGAACCTTCTAGATAATTCAGAATATGTAACATATGATGACACTGAGCATAACAAAAACAGAAGAATGGTATGAATAAATATCCTTGATGTCGAAACTGAACAAAAGTTTCACATATAGCTGCTAAATTTAGTTCATCGGCTAGTTTTTCCGACTTAGTTCAGCAGAGAACTTACCTGAAGCAAATTAAAACACTAACGTAATCCAGATGATGGAACAGGTAATGCATTTTGAACAGTGAACCAATATAGACTGAGTAAATAAAGATCCAGTGATAAAAACATCAAAATCATGATTTAGTCCATGGACAAGGTAAATTGATTATGTATTCACCTTCTTATTCTTCATAAAAGTTTCAAGTATGTACCTCTGTTCACTATTGTTTCTAGTACCAGCTCATAAGCATCTAAATGTGAAAAAACCAAGTACATGGCACAAATACAACTCCTAAGAAAAATATAGTTCTTGGTGTGTCATTTTTAAAACAATATTTTAATATTTTTTCTTTTTTTCCAAAAAAAATTCTGTTGATTGATTTCTCATGTACAGAGTATTTTTGCAGCCCCAAAATTGCAAGTCCTTTAACAATTATATATTTTGTTTGATAATTTCCTATTAATATAGTCAAGAATTCTGAGAAAAACTTGAGTATTGAGCAAGTTCTCATGAACTACCACCAAAAACTTCTTTAGACTGTAGTGGAAATGTGGGTACAAGAAATCATTCAAAAACAATAACTCTGATATGATGAAGATACAAATCAATTTCATAGCAATGAGTGAAATTTGGAAAGATTTTCTTAAACCAAACTTGTAGTTGACAGCATCTTTCTTTTCAGTTCCGTAAGGTGTTTGTTTCGATTGACAGCTCCGGCAGGTGGGATAGGATGAGAAATTATTGACAGTATTCTGTCACACAATTTGGTACGTTTTTGGTTGGTGAAGAGTACTGAATGCCCTCTATGCCTCATTTTCTTCTGGAGGTGAAATTTTGGTCCAGAAAAAAGATCAACCCACTTCTCTCTGTACTAATCTATTCTCTGTGAGTATGATTAAAGGGAGGAAAAATACTACATTACTCAACGGGAGTATATCTTAATTTGCTGTCATTATCTGGAAATCTTGCAAACTGGAACACTGTTTGGCATATATCACTATGTTATGCCACTTAACTCCGTCAGAACTTAACAAGGCATGCTGCAAGTTGATGCCATAATTGTTATAACAACAACCAAAATGACTTGAGATTGGCAAGTCCAGTGCCCACTTGGGAAATGCAAGTATGGTCGACCGGATAGGGAGTAGTTTTTTATGGATGAAAAAGCTGACAAGTCTGATTCTCCCTAAAATATTATCCGAAGAACCTTAACAAGTTGTGCCAATAATAACACATGTTTTTAGGACATTAGATATATGAATCAATACCTAAAATCTAACTAAGACATATGCAGATCAATAACTCAGGGGATTCCTAGATTCTTCACGCTTGCTTATCTATGAAGCCAAGACAATAGTCAGCAAACGCGTAATGTTTCCTAGCTCTATCTGCAACCAACTATAGTCAGGCAATAGTGACATGGCTATATTGATGGATAACAAGTTAATAATCACTTAAAATTCAAATCTTCAGTTTAACAGAACTCCACCAGATGAACAGCTAGACCAATAGGCGAAGCAAATCTACGGCAATGACCCTCATCCCATATTAATCAATCATGCTCTAGCAATTCTAATTAACATTTAACCTCTCCTATGATGTTGCAATCACCATTCCTAAACCTAAAAAATGCATCCAAATTCTGTTTAACTTTAAACTGCACAGAATGAATCAGCTATCAGGTTGATTCACAATTCTGCACTAAGTATATGTACTGAAAAAGGATAAACATTCAAATCATAACTACATGGACAGGAAGCATGATAGAATTAAAAGCTACAACAGGACGTATAAATTGAACATACCGGGATCTGGGGTGTGATCCTCCCACAGAAAACTTAAAGGAAGTTATAGGCAAAACTTCTAGGTCCCAGTCTTCCTCAACGGTGGGCAACTTGTTCAAAATCTTGAAATAAACTTCATACGTAGCTGCCGCTCCAATCAACCACAGTTTTCTACCATGAACCTCAAGCAACCTAGCCAAACTACTCACCAGATATCTCAACCTATCAATAGTAACATCATCCCCAGCCAAAGCCTTCAAGTCACCAAAATTCACCACCACCCCGGCTCCCGTAACACTCTCCACCTTTTTCTCTACCTCCACAAACCTCAATTTCAATTGCCCTTCATCACAATCCCCATTCAAGTACCTCAAAATCTCATCTTTAACACAAACCACACTCAGCCCACTTAGCCCCTCAGGCAGAACACCTTCAATATTCCGTTGCACTGTTTCCAAGAAACTTCTCAAGGCATCAGCAGCAGAAACCCCCAAAAGCAGTGGGCTCCTCTTTTTGGCCCTCAACATAATCTCACCAATCCTCCTTGAATTCTCATCCCCAGAAAAACAACCCATAAAAGGAAAGCTAAAACCCTTACCCCCCACCTCCCTGAAACTCTCACAACTAGTCAAATTACCCAAAAACAAAGGTGGGATTGGCCGCTTGTACCTTGAAGAATAACCAAACAGATGGTGTGGATGATAACTATTCCCCGGTCTCAGTGTAGCAATCTTTATATCACAGCTCCTGAAACCCGCCTCCCCAAAAACTCTACTCACCAAAGGGTCATCAAGAATTGAGAGAATCAAATTCTGCAGCTCCACTTTCACAACAGGAACAGAAGAAGAATACTGCTGCTGCTGTTGCTGGTAAAAGGTGAAGTTCTCGGGCTGCCTTCTCTGGTTAGCCTGCGATCTTTTTATGGCCGCCATCAGAGAATTCGAAACCGGAGGCTCCTCAGTTTTACTCGCCTGCGAAGAGGGCAACCGGTCTAACGAAACGCTCAGAGACAGCTCGAGAGCTTTGAACTGAACCCGCGCAGAGTAAGCATTGTTTCGCGTCCGCGTGCATGCTTCACGTAAAGAAGAACTGGGAAGCGACAGCAGCGATGACACCATGTGTAGTGACGTCGTCTGCGCGTGGCCACGGCGTCGTGCCACCGCCACAGCCTCGTCGAGGACTGCTGCTGCCTCCTGCGTTAGGCATTGCCTGGCAGCGGTGACAGGCGTCGGCATGAACGGCAAATTGCGGGCTCAGCAAGAAAGATCTTGATAGGATGGTTAAATTTGAGGAAAAACAAAAGGGTGAATTAATTAATGGTTGTTATCAAGAAGACATTGATAGCTTACAGCGACCATATTCTTTCAATCTCCATAACAATAAATATATAAAATCAGTATATTTTGTTGTTTGTAGGCATCAGAAGTTGAGACGAGGCTTTTCAGCGATTTGGGCTTTTCAATTATTTATTAGGGTGGTGGGGTGGGGGGGGGGGGGGAGGGGGTGGTTGATGCTCCTGCTGCTTGCTGGTAATCAAAGTGTATACTGTTGGTGGTGGGGGGACTGTGGACGTGTGAAGTTATGTGTGGGGTCTAAGGCATTTTGGGTGAACAAGAAGATAGGTCGATGGTGAGTATAGATTCTGTATGTAAATTTCATCTTTCTCTTATTGCTTGCTTCATGAAAAACTCTAACCAAATTCCCATGTCGTACAACTTGAATCAATTATATAAAAATAATAATATATTTATTATATAATTAATATACAAATTAAAAAAAATAAACAATTATATAACAAATATATTACTAATTTAGTTTGAAAAAATCTAATTTAAATAAGAATTTCTCTTGCTTCATTCACTCTTTCTCTTCCTACTTTTGCTTCTTTATGGATCTTTTTTCATACTTTCGTATTATTATGTTGACGTGTGATCACACGTGTTTCTTTTAAAATTAAAAAATATATTTAAATTAAATTATAATATAAAATATTATTGCATTTGATATACACAAGGACGTAACAAAAGTGCGCCATATAAAAATGTAATAGAAGATGCTTGAGGCCTCGGATTCAAGATCTTTTATCCTAATTTTGGTGTTATGTCGCCGTGTCACATCCATATTTCATAGAGCAATAGTATCATACCAATTGCGCATAGTTTAATTTAAGATTTAAATGTAATTTTCATCCTATATTTTATATATTTTGATGTTTTAATCATTTATTTTTATAGTATAAAGCAAATAGGTCCTATAATTTTTTATTTTTTTAAATATTTAGTTCTTCAGTCATTGAAGGTTGCAAATATTGTCGGATTTTTTTTTAAATTTGGGGCTTTTGTTCTCATTGATCAAATTTTGCAAACAAAAAAGCAAATTTTTGGTTATGTATTTTTTGCATTTTGGCGTTTTCATCTTTTATGTTTATAGGGTAGCAAAATAGATCATGTACGTTTTAATATTTTGGAATTTGATCCATTAAATTGATCAATGGGAACAAAGTCTCAAATTATTAAAAAAGAAAAAGAACACGTGAGATGTACATGTTTTTTTTTTTATTTTTCAGCAACATTAGCAAACTCCGATGATTAAAGAACTAAAATCGCGAAAAATTAAAAAGTTATAAAACCTATTACTGCCCTAAAAGATAAATGACTAAAACGCTAAAATACAAAAGATGCAGAATAAAAATTGCATTTAATCTTTTATAATTTAATTATAAATTTTAATTCTTAAAAAAACACATTGATCGAATACTAATACGTGATATGAAGGTGTGATTCCCAACAGGTATACATCCTTATTTTTAAATTATAATTTTATTTATTTAAAAAGAATTAAATTAAAAAAAAATATAAGTGTCAATCACACATTTATATAATATGAAAATATCATAATCTTGTGGTATTGTAATTTACAACGCTAGCATCTTTTGCTCCGACTATAAGTTGGGGCGCGGAGTTGATGTGCTCTAAATATGGAAATTAAGTCTGGTAGAATTTTGGGTTGCGTTTAACATATTTAGTGCAAATTGAATTTTTTATTTTTAAATTATATTATATCTTTTTAGGGATAGTTATATTTATATTTTTTTATTTATAGTCTTTTTGACAAACCACTCTTGTCTTTTTAAAAATTACAGAAATCACCTCTGGCAGTTTTTAAAATTCGAAAATGATCCTGTTGATCCGATCATACTTTAATTTACTTTTTCAATGACAAAAATGCCCTGAGGGCGAATCTATAGTTACCAAAATGTAAAGGGGGTGTCAAAGTAATGTATACGGGACGAATGATATGACTATTTTATTACATTTTTCTTTTTTGATTCTTTGTATAAAATTAGACCTCTTAATAATTGAAATGTTAAATTATTCAATTAATATATTAATAAATATTAGTTACTAGGTTAATTTAAACTAAAAAACTATTTTTATAAATTATTTTAAATTCTTAAAATTAAAAGATTTCTTTTTTATTTATATTTATAACTAAATTTTATAAAAATTAATAAATTATACATATATGTATATATATTTATACAATATAAATATATTAATATGCATATACTTTGACATATTTATGTGTATATATTTGAGAGTGAGGATGACCATAGGGTTGGGGAAAAAGAAATATTTTTTTTAAAAAAATAATTTAATAATTTAAAATACTTTTTTACTAAATAAATAATTTTTTACTAATTCTAATGTGATATATATAAACTACATAAATTATTTTAAATTATTATTTATTAATTTTAATAAAATTATAAATAAAAATAGACGATAATTAATCTTTTAACTTTAATATTTTTAAATAATTTATAAAAGTGTGATAACTTTTTAATTTAAACTTATAATCTAATTATTAATTTTATTAATATATTAATTGAATAATTTAATATTTCAATTTTTAAAAAAGGTTAACAAAATAATTTAAACTTAAATTAATAATATTACTATAAATGATAAAAAATTATATGGGATCATATTACTAATCCCTATATACATTATTTTGATACTCCCTCTACCTTTTGGTAATCACAAGAACACCCCTAAGGGCATTTCTATTTTTGAAAAATCAAATTAAAATTTGATAAGGTCAAGAGAGGCATTTTTGGATTTTAAAAGCTGTTAATTAGGGATGATTTTTGTTATTTTATAAAAGGCAATGGTGGTTTGTGTAAAAATACAATAGGTGAAGAAGTATAAATGTAATTATTCTTATTTTTTTATTTCATTTATTAATATATATATATATATATATATATAAACATCATACATACAAAAATTACATTATTTATTATATCGTTTTTTATTTTTTAAAATTTTATAAACATTGTGTGTATGTGTGTTACATGGAATTGAAAATGTACTAGTCCAATCAACTTAAACTGAGACGGATTTTGAAACTATAAATAAGGTTCCATAATTAGAAAAATTATGGGTTCGAATCCCACAAATTTGGTTACATCGATAGTAGATTCTTACTGTTTTTTTCTATTGAACGTATTCATTTATTTGAATTTTTTTATATAGTGAATGGATTTATGAAGACTAAGAGTAATTTTGTCTATAACGAGAGTAATTAACAGTAAGATATTTCAAAATAAAAAGTTATCGAATGAATTTTGGGATTAAAACATTTTTATTATGGACTTTTCATATCTGAAAAGAATTATTTTAAGGGGCTAATAATTTTCCATACATATTATATATTCACATAATAGGGTAGTTATTGATTACAATAATAAGCAATAAGTCGATTTGATCATTACATCATTATATTAAAAATAAGTAGATAAATTACAATAAATTCATATAAAGTAGGATAAATACCCACACATTTGATGGGACTTGAGCCTATGATCTCAAAATTGGAACATCCGTACATTGATTTAAGAATAACTATTTTTTTTTTTATACCGCTAGAAGATATATAATTTTTCGCAACAGTTAATTACTATGATTAAAAGAAAAGAAAAAAATCGCGGCAGATCAAATTAACCACGGCTCCACAACGATCATTAGTAATTATTTTAGCGAGGCCAAAGCTATAGCTAAAACTATGACAAATATTAATTAATTGTCATAAAAATTTTAATTTTTATATTGATTTTATTTGATCGTTGTTAATAAGTTAATTTTCTATGAGTTGTAAACTGTAGCCATTTACAGTGTAAAGACAAATCAATACTTTTCTATAGAACAATATTTCTCCCATGTCTAAAATGTTACAACCACTACCCGAGAGAGAGAGAGAGAGAGGGGAGGGAGAGGGAGAGAGAGAGTGATGATAATTTTAATATTATAAGTAATTATATATATTTAGTGAGAATTTTTATTTTATCATAATAATAAGTTTTATGATTTTAATAGTTATTATATTTTTGTCTAAATTATTATTAGCAAAAATTAGCGACAGAAATAGTATATAAAATTATTGCTAAATACAATTAGTGACACATATATAATGACGATCTATTGAAAAAAAAAAAAATGATGCATTGATCGCTATATTGGATTGTCGGTACTAGACATGTGTCACTAATTACATTCAGTGACAACTTTATACTTGTCACTAATAATTATATTACGACAAAATAAAAATTATCACTTAATATATACTTTTAGTGACAGTTCTAAAATTGTCATTTTAATATTTTTTATCACTACTATTATATTTTCTTGCCGTGAATGTTGACATTATATATTCGCAAACCCGCCCCAGACCAACCTTCTTGACGTGTCTTCAATTCGTAAAGGTAGGAGTGCGACAGATGAAGAAAGGCAACGACCACCACCACCACCATCACCACCACACACTACAACATATCATTTTATCTTGGCTTGGAGAGATGAGTCTCCGTCGCGGTGGACCACCTCCTCCCCGGCCCCCGCCCCCGCCCCTCCTCTTCAGCCCATATTATTGTTATTATTCATTACAAGAGAGAGAAAGAGGGGGGCTCCAAAAAGTTGTTTGATTTGATATGTTCCTTTGTTTTCATGTATTTGTTCACTTTTGCAACCTTTTCATCTACTTTTTCTCTTACTGCACCCCAACAGTTCCTATTTCCTCCGATTCTATTGGAGCCCATCACCACACATGCATCACTCTCTCTTATTATTTACTTTTTAAAATATAATCGAATTTATTTTCCTATGATTCAAGAATTTATGTTCGTCCCCGTAACATATGAATGAAAGTTGAAGCTTTTTCTTGTCACAATGTCTTGATTAGGGTTTTAAAGATATGTACTAACCACCATAGTTCGAGCATGTACGATTCAAAACCGTCATAATTATTGCATATTCTTTGAGCGCATAAAATTATAAAATTTGGCCAAAAGTACTCTCTTCTTGAAAAGTATACATTTAGTAGTTTTTTAGTTACGACTTTATATATTTGGATATTTTGAAAATATGCAAATGGCTCAAACGGTCGGGACATACGATTTGGTTAGCTCGTAAGCCTGATATTTTGAAGCTGCGAGTTGAATTCAGTACCTCTCGACACCTTATTTTGATGGAGTCAGAGTCAAAATCGACAGCCCTAAATACGAATTTACGTAGGTAAAAAGTTAATTAAAGAGGGTTTTGATGGTGGGTTAAAATCTCCCCCTCAATCATTTTCAAAGAACATTTGATATGGCCTCTCCACTTGCAAAGGGGCAAAGAAGTGGTCCCTCAACAGAAGAATCTGGAAGTGGAAGATCTCTTTGGTGTGGATTCTTTTCTTAATTGGCTTTTGAATGAATAATTTTGCTCAAAGGGGAATAATTTTTCCCCCTTTTTCCAGCAATTCAGTCACTTCACAACTTGGTGTTTGCTGCTTCACAAAACCTCCCAAACACACCATTGTCACCCACTCTCTCTCCCTATATATATACAGATACTATTTCACCCAAACATGAGCACCCAATAATACTAGTCTGACATATTTATACAGATCCACAAAAATTGTAATTTTAATTCTCTAAGTGTGGAAATTATCAATCTTAATTCTATACGAATTTGTTTCGATAAAATTTTATGATTTTTAAAAGTACTCCGCATTGAGGATAAAAGTGGCTGGAATTTCCCACATTGGGTGCACTTTTCCAGCATTTTTAGCAAATTTCGGTCATTTTTATCTTCGATGTGCGAAACTTTTGAATTACAGAATAAAATTATTAAAGTGAATTCCTACAAGATTAAAGTTGTCATTTGCATACTTACAAGACTAAAATTGTAATTTTTCTATACAAAATAATTTCAATTTATTCCTTGTGAAAATATTGTTAGGCAGATAATCCCCCTAAATAAAAAAATTATGAGAAGACGTCTTTGAAAAAGAAGCTCACTGACTCCCGAATGAGGAGATTGTGTTGCGTTTTCGTTTGTAAAGTTCGCATTGCTCTTTCTTTTATTTTTTGGTATATTATTATTTTTACAGGGATATTTGAAGCATTACACCCAAATCTATACATATATACGTATATACGTGTATATATACAAATAATACACATTCATATGCAAACACATAGACGTATATATGCGTCTATATACACGCGTATATACACATATTACATGTGTATACAGAGAAGAATACATATATGCTTTATTCGGTGGTGGCCACACTTGGCAAGTTGCTGCCTTATGTTGAAAAATGCCAAAGGTACAACCGTTAGAGCTTTAAATGCTTGTACGTGAGGTTGATGTTTGCAGAATCTCGTGTAGGATCTCTTAGGGTGGATGGCTGATTAATTAGATTGTGTAGTGATAGTAGTGAAATTGTTTCATACGATAATATGTATATATATATATATATATTCTTTGTGCTGATTTACCAATGAGGATATCAATATTTCAGTTTTTCTAAAATACTAATTATATAATTAGGTACATATGTAATATTTGAGTGCTGTTGGAAATACTAATTTGTAATTTTCAAGAGCATTAATATAAATTACTTACATCAGTCAATTTTCTTTAATGTGATTGTTGCGTTGACGGGTAATTTTATAGATATTCAAATAAATGATGTACGATTTTTAAATTCATACTGACGCGTAAGTTGTAATGGTGAACAAAATTGATGTCACTCAAATATAGTGATGTTGGGAGATCACCTAAAAGTCGTGAACAGACCAAATGTCCCCAACTCTTTTATTAATTATGAAACGGGCGATGATCCGCCCCTTTTCATATGAGGTCATTTCGGTCGGACCCCGAATATGATGGACTCATGATGACTACATATATGTGGTGTTCACGTGTGATCAGAAATTTTATGATTACTAGGTCCCCACGCCGCAAGTACAACATTTCCCACCGACACATTCTTACAATCTTATATATTTTTATATACGACCTTACTGACTTATAGGTATCGGGAGTTTATAACCCAAAACATTCTTAATGTAGTTCTTACCGTTTCTGCCTTATAGGTCTTTTAATACGAGGAATCCAAATTTACCTAAGTTATATTAAAATCTCGTTACGAACTTGACAGAAACGAATTTAAGAATAAAGTATGCGCATAGTACAATATTTGCACTGCATGATTGGATATTAATTTGGTATTTTGATCTTGAGGCCAACTATATATATACAAACCTTTATGTTCCCATCATAAGATTTTCAGTTTCAATTTAAAGCTTACAAAATATTACAATCTACCAAAAGTTGGAATATTTAATATTTTCTGACTTTTTAAAAAGATGTATAAAAGTAGCATTGAGATCTTTTTTATAATGCCAAAAGTCAATATACTTTTAGGGAGCGGGCATCTTCGATCAAGATCAAGTGATACAACTTTTTTTGCATAACTAGCATGTGATTATTTTCACTAACATTTCTAAGATATTTATTGAAATAATACAGCTTTTGAGTCTGACTTTATATTCGTTTCGTGATGGACTGTGATGCTGGCACCAATGACGTCTTAATCTAGTGTTTGAGACCGAAATTTTATGAATAAATTTAAAATTATGGATTTGAATTTCGTTAATCGTATGTGTATTTATCTTATTTTATCTGCATAATTTATTTTAATCAGTATTTACCTCACCTAATACGAGTTTACTGATTGAGTCCACTCTGTATTTATCAATTTATTGATATTGATGTAAGCATGTAATCAACCGATTTTACAAAAAAAAAAGAAGAAGAAGAAGAAGAAGAAGAGAAAGAGAAAAAGGATTGTGATGCTGGCAGAATTTTTATTCAAATCAGATTTAATAACAATTGTTATACTTTAACGTATAATTTTAATTGATTATAGTTGAACCCAATTCTAATAAAACTTTCCCTTCAATCAATGATATCTTAGTCTAGTTGTTAAAGTTAATGTCTCATAAATAAGTTGTCATGGACACGAGTCCCACCTAATGTGTAGTGGTTTGTATCACTTTATGTGAATTTATTGTAATTTATTTCTCGGTTCTTATTCAGATTGATGCAGGGAGAAATGAGAGGTATGCGGAAATTGTGTATTATGAAGTCGAAGTAAGAGTTAAACTATTTATCTTTAAGACAATAATTGTCCCCTTCTGATGCTAACAATAAAGGCAATTTGTCTCCTAAGATTCAACAGCTTACAATATCAAAGTAGCAGTACTACGAATTTTGAGAAACGACAAACGAAACAATATTTTGGAACTTTCTTACTAAAACTGTACTTGCAAAATATTTTTATTGCATAAAAGTCCTATGAAAATCGAATTGAATAGGGGAAACTATTTAAAAAAGTTGGAAATGTATCATCCAATGTACATGTCTAATCAGAAAAGATATCTTTGAAAGATTATAACCTTTTATCCGAACGAACACATTATTTCATCCTAGGACATACTATTTCACTCAAATGAACGCATCATTTCATCCAAAAGGTTTTACCTAATAGATACATCATTTCAATCAAATGACCCACCTATTTGGTTGATTAAATACGGTTAGATGATGATTGGGTGTCATCAACTATCATCCACATATCATGAACTTGTTATGCATCGCACATTATAACTAATCACTTGTTAAGATTTAATCTAAGCAAAATAAATTTATTTTTTCATTTGTCATTCACCATTTTCCAACAATCCCCGACATGAATAGAAATTAATGCATATGAACATGCAGACACTTAAGAGAGTTTCAAATGAGAAATTATTGCATCAGGAAAGGTAGCTTGTGGCTTTGAACCTTCCTTAGAGAAATACCATCGAATTTACTTGGCTAATCAATGAACATTATGTCTTGAACTGTTAAGTCGTTGGTGTAAAACAAGACAATAGTACCCCCACAATACCTGCTCTAATATCTTTGATTCTCGCGATTGAGTCCATTTTGGCCTTGGCATCATTTTGGATTCATAAGTGTTTTTCATTTGAAGCGACCCGTCTTTACACTTACATAGATGATCTCCTGTACTGTACTTGACTTAACATAGGAATCATTAAAACTTATAGCTTGTCCTCTACCCTTTGGTTAACATCACTAAACGTCATAGGAACAGAAAGGAGTAAAACTCCAAGTGGTTTTCACAATCTTTATAACTTAGTTGTCTCATTGAACCAAGATCTTGGGATCTCCAACCAATAAGGTTGGGTTACCGCTATAAAGATTTAATTTGTCAGGTTTTAATCACATGCCCCTCGACAAACAGTATACTTTATCTCTATAAAGGTTTTTCATTAATGAATCAACTCGATTCTTTTAACTTGATATAGTCAATGAATATGAGAGATCTACTGTTTTATGGTATTATACATTCAACATATATGTCAAAATCTACTATTATACTATGCTTTGTGCCCATTTTATAGCCGACTGACAATCACAAAATATCACAATTACATGCACTTGCTTTGTCCAACAAGAAATGTCTTCCAAAATCCAATCAGCTTCTTCTCCAACTTTATTTAAAACTATAAACTCTGATTCCATATTGAAGTGAGCTATACAAGTTTATTTTAAATACTTTCACAACACTGCACCACCTCTAATGGTGAATACATAAACATTTGAGGACTTAGTGTTTTTGGTATCAGATATCCAAATTTGGCATCAATTTATGGATTGGATAGGCATTATCATCATGAGTGTATTTTATGATTCAAATTAATCTACTAGTCGTTCTTGAATATTCAATTTGACATTCTCTTTTACCTTGGTTCTTTACTAAGTATAGATTTTGATCCACGAGAGTCTTAGCAGGTGGATTGTCATAAATATTAAATTTCTAAGAACAGTCCCAATATAATAAGACTATGATAAGGCAAGTTATTAGAGGTTTTAGAGATCTTAATCTCTAATACTGTGTCGGTTAAACCTTACGTCTTTCATATCCAAATATTTTGTCAATACTTTTTTTGGTAGCCAAAATAATGTCATTTTCTCTTTACAACATGTCATCTACATATGGATAGACTTGTGACAAAGGAGTTCGAGGTGCCATTAATATAGACACATTTATTACACTCGTTGACCTTAAGCTATTTGATAATATTATTTTGTCAAATTTTTCATACCATTGCTTAGAGTTTGTTTAAGCCTTTACAATAACTTTACAAACCTTCTTTTCTTGGCCAGGAATGACAACCCTTCAGGTTATTCCATATAGATATCTTAATCTAACTTGCCATTTAAAAATGATAACTTACGTCCATTTGTAGTTTTTCTCTAAGGATTCCCAAAAAAAAACTTTTGCAGTCTTTGTTGGGCAATATACGTTGTTCAACGTATCATACATGTCATTGAGGTTGTGGTTTCTATAAAGAAAAATCCTTGTGTCCCCATACATTTAAAGCAACATTCTTTTGAGCATTAGTTTTCCTTTAAGAAATAATCGGGGTTTTCTTCACTTTAAGAATCTCACTAGGTTCAAATGTAGTGAGGTACAATGACATCTTTTGATGCGATCACTTAAGTCGCCATAGGTGAATTTCTCCGGCCTCTACACTTGATTAGTAATTGGCTATACCATGGCTGGTTGGACAAGTGCAGTAACTGAATTAACAATCACCAATTTAAAAACTTCTTAATACACAATAGCGAATAATTGTCTTAAACTTATAGGGAGAAATGAGGGATATGTGGGAATTGTGTATTATGAAGACAAGAGTTAGACTCTTTATCTTTTAGACAATTATTGCTCGGCTCTGGTGCTAATGAAAACGGCAATTTATCTCCTAAGATTCAACGACTTACAATTTCAAGGTAGCAGCACAACAAACTTTGAGAAATGGCGAACCAAACAAAATTTATGAAACTCTCTTACTAAAACTATACTTACAAAATGCTTTTATCGCTTAAGAATGCTATGAAAATCGAATTGAATAGGGGAACCTATTTATAGAAGTTGGAAAAATATCATCCATAGACATGTCAAATCAGAAAAGATGCATTTGAAAGGTTATAAAACCTTTTATCCGAATGACGCATTATTTCATCCAAATAACATATCATTTCACTCAAATGGACGCATCGTTTTATCCAAAAGGTTTCACCTAATGGATACATCAATGAAATGACACACTTATTCGGTTGATTAAACAGGGTTAAATGATGATTGGGCTTCATCCACCATCATCCATATGTCATGAGATTGTTATGCGTCGCACATCTTAACCAATCAAATTTTACGATTTAATTTAATCGAAATAAATTTATTTGATAAGTTTATTCTTTAGTTTATATCATTCACCAATTTTTCAATAATTAATGTATTGATCAAATTAATAATGTATTACTCAATTGTCCAATTTATTAACATATTGATATAATAATATAATTATTGTTTCTAACAAAAATAAAAATTTCCCTTCACGTTGATAGTCAACATTAATTTTTTTATTAGCAATTCCTTTACTAAATAGAATAAGAATTTATTCACACGAAGACTGATTTTGACGACCATCCGTTATGCAATCTGCATTATGATACCACACCTTCGTCATAATTCTGAGGAAATTTAAATAATTAATTAATTTACATTACAATAAAGTTCCAAATAATAATTTTAAAATTATTATTAAAAATATATATTGAGTGATAATAATTTTTATTTCGTCACTAAATAATTTTTTGTAACAAAAATTGTGCATAAAATTACTACTATAAATAATTAATGGCACTTTTACATTGACAATACAATATATTAACAACAATTATTTGTTGTCTCTTAGGTAACCGTTATATATGTCATTAATAATTTTTAGTGACAACTTTATGCATCATTTTTTGTCATTAATTTTTGCTAATGATAACTTTTATAAAATAATAAAAAAAATATTCGAACCATATTCACATAATGTGACAAAATAAATATTTTTGTCACTAAATATATTAAGAAAAGATTAAAATTTAGTCATGTAACATAAGGAGTGGCAGTTTTAGGCTGCACGAATTGATTTTGTAATTTAGTCTTGTAATTTTAAAATTATGCACTTTTAGTCCTTTTCTAGTCATTTTGGTCGAAAAATTGCATGTGACTTGTAAATGATCCAATTAAATTATAATTTTTTTAATTCTGTAAATCGATTCTCGTATGAACCAAAAATACCATATGTCATATTTTTAAGTTATAGGATTAAAATTATATTTTTTTTTTAATTTTTTAATTATTGGAGTACTCTCCGTCCACATGATCAAATCCGGCTCAAATCCAAGAGCTCTAAAATAGCATGATACGTTGACGGATCTCTTGAAAATCTCTTAAAAGAGAATAATTATATAGTATCGAATCGAATTATAAAAATTCCAAAAAATAAATAATCCTCAAAGAATAATACAAATAAATAACCCTTTTCAATTATCATTATTTAAAAAACTGAATTCCCACTTATATTCCACACAAGACCTCCTTGTGCTTGCTTTATGGTGCAAACAAATGCTAATGTCATGATGCCCTGTGGGGACTGTTAACTAGAAAAAGAACATCTGAATTCTCGCTAATATTAAAGATAAGAATTAGGACCAACCATGTCTTAATCTATCAGTTAAAAGTTGAAATTTTATCAACAAATTACAGGTCATGAGTTTGAGTCCCGTCAAATATATAGATATTGTTATAATTTATTTTATTATTCTTAGTTATATTAATGCATTAATTGAATCGACGTATTCTTTAATTTATTGAGATAGTTTACATAATCATGTAGAGAAAATCAAATTGACGTATTCCTCAATTTATGGAATTTGTGGTTGAGACTAAAATTGCAAATTTATGTTACTTATGGGACTAAATCTGGTGAGTACTAAAATAATAAGACCAAGATCACGATAAATATAAGTTATAGAACGTAAATTACAATTTTTCCTTATCATGTACGTAACACTTAAAAAAAAAAAAAAAAGCGCAAAGAATTAGGGTGTTGGGGGACCAAAGACAAATGCAATTTCTTCTGTTTCTGATGTACTGCCACTACAACATTGGAACAT
The DNA here is from genome assembly GCF_026168435.1 of Sesamum indicum. Classification (NCBI taxonomy): domain Eukaryota; kingdom Viridiplantae; phylum Streptophyta; class Magnoliopsida; order Lamiales; family Pedaliaceae; genus Sesamum; species Sesamum indicum. The sequence continues at coordinate 15,750,721 of NC_142660.1, read as the reverse complement.
ATTCAACAATGCTTTCGACTTTTGCAGTTGAAAACTGCCTCCACCATTAGTGAATGTGAACCCCTTTTTTTCCCTATAAAGTTTGATGGGATTTGACTTTACTATTTTTTTTCTATGAATAATGGGCAATATCTGCCTTTCCCCTCTTTTTCTATTTATTTATTTATTTTTATATTCTCACCTCGACTTTAAGATTATTTTGCGACGGTCAAAGTTAGGGACGGAATAAATATGAGTATTATTTATTTAATATTAATTTATATTTTTTGTGATTTACGGGAAGCAATAAAATAAAGAGAATAATTAAAAACTCGTCTCTAATCCTCTAAGAACTCTAGTTTGTTTTGGAATAATTTTCATAATAGAGTTTGTAGGTATTTAAAAGAACGAGCCATAAGGCTAAACATGCCTCAAACAAGCTAAATTATGAGCTGATCTTAAAAAATTATGAAATTTGGCTAAAACATTTCGTAACTTCAGACAATGATTTGGTAAAATATGAGACACAAGCAACTACAAAATAATATAAGAATTAACTGAATTCAACTAAAAAGTACGAAAATTTAAAGGAACACTCGGACTATGGCCCCTGTGTAGGAGTTAGGTTGGCTTCAAAAAGAGGAATCAATAGGTAGATTGTCTCATAACTCTGGAATCAAACGTTATAGCCGTTTTAAGTTCTGCTGTCAAACCACACTTAAAACGTCATGCTTTCGACTTTGTCGCTAAAAACACTCCCAAAAATACATTTGACTCTTATTTGAATTATTTTAATTCATTTTCATGTAGTCTTGGATTTGTCATTATTGATGTATTATTTAATTAATTTTTAATATTTGAATGTAATAGGGTGATTTAAAGATCAGTAGTCATAAAAAGAAAAGTCAGAGACGGAATATTTCGTGGCTAATTCTTGTCTAAATTAAGTGTTGAGGTGGTAAGTTTAGTTAAATGCGTCATTAGTGGGTGGGCATGTGTGATTAATTAGTTGTCCTCTCTCGATTGTTGTAAGAAAGTTGAGTTGTAGTAATTATGAATCACTAGTTTCTGAATGATGGTTTGCGACGGGGAAATAACTGTTTCCTCCACTTATCCGTCTCCAACTTGCACTTGTGCTGGTAATCAGGTGTGTGTTAAAATTATATGTAAGCAAGTGAAATGTCTTCTCTACCCTTGTCGAATCCACAAATTTGAATAATTAATAATAAATTCTTTTGATTATTTGGATATTTTAGAAAATGATTTGAAATTATTCAAATATACTTTTGAACTATATTTTGTTTAATGTTAATGGAATTCAAATATTCTTTTGGCATGGAATTATCCGAGATCCTTTCTCTAAATTATTTCTTCAAACTCAACTGCAGTCAAAGAGAAAAAAGAAATAAATTAGTCGAGCTTTGAGTTGATGAGATCCGTCGCTGGGAGTTCTGTTGAGTTTAATATAATATTAAGTACAATCACTTGTTTTTGGGTTATTCGAATCCAATTTATATATATATTCAGCTTTCCGCCCTTTGCTGAGAATCCCACAACTGATGGGACAAAAAGTATACTAGATCTAAAATACGGAATGAAAAATGTAAATTTCCCATAAAGCAAGCAAATTTTAAATCTAATCGTAATTTTTATACATATAACGTATTATATATTAGATGAATTAAAAAATACAATAATATTTTAAAAAATACAAAATCAAGCCTTTCGCCCAACCTTGTGGCATCACTATCGCCAAGTCTTTAACCCTATATCATCGAAAAATTACCTAATATACGTACTCATAAATACATGTGAATGAAAAATCAACAGCGAATAATCACAAAAGAAATTCGAAAACGACCCATTTTGAATTATTTATTCCTCACAAAAAGAATTATTAAAAATTATAAGGAAAAGATAAATAATAGTGGAGAAAGTGCCACTTCGTAAGCACAAGGGTTGGGTCTATTTTGGGACCAACACTTTGATAGTAACTACGAAATGGAAATGTTCAAAGATATCAAACATGTTTTTATTTCTTTTTTAGATAATAATTATTATATTAATAAATATAAAACTACAATTGGGACGATTATAAAACCGTCGCTATTCGTGGCCATGATGATATTCAACATTCCTTTCAATTTTTGGCTGGAAGAAAATTGTTTGGCACCTAACAGTGCATCCACGTTTGTCGCCTAAGGAGTATTTGCTTATGTACCCTTTAGGTTCCATCATATTACACAATCAGCCCCTCAATTATTAGAAATTATATATGAATCCCCTGTTGTATATGTTTATATCGTCTACTTCTACATATGATAATTTCTAGTTTATATATTGTCCATTTGATGTATATTTTATAGGATAGAGTTAATTATATTTATATCCTCTTTAAAAACGTAAAATTATATTTTTTTTAAATAAAATTGAAATTAAATTTTTGTACCCCTATGAAATTTCTGGTTTATTACTGTACCCTTATGTTACAGTTTCGATAACTTCTAATTTTACACCTAATTCAATATTTTGTATAAATTATTGATCATTTTATTAGTTTGTCATTCATCAATAACTACATTTTACCCAATGGTAATAATTTAAAAATAATATTTTATTAATAATTACACCCTTTTAATTTTATATGTATTACGATTTATCTCCTCGCAAAATATAAAAATATTTGTATCCTTTTTACTAATAAATTATATCAAATGTTAAATGATGGGTAAATAAATAAAACAGCTACCAACTTCTACCATAGTAAAATTAAAACTTTGAGATTTCTTGAACTAAATAACTCCTTATCTTTTTCAATAGTGTCCATTGTGGCATTCATATACAGCTTCTAAATTCACTATTAAATAAAATGAATTATTTTTTATATTATAAATTACTATAATTTTATACTTATGATAAATTAAAATTTATCTACCACGACTAAATAAAATCAATATTATAGTTAATCAATATTCATCATGATTTTATCTATGGCCAAAACATTACCATAATTTTTAGTTGTGGCTAATATTTTGATCTTACTCCCAAAAATAATGATTAATAGTCATTGCGTAGTCGTCTTTAATTAATAACCCAAGAAAGTTACAGAACGAAAAGTGCTAATCACCTAAAGTTACAGGACTAAAAATATAATTTTGACTTAACAAAATTGACTCCATATTTTTTTAACACCAATACACCAATTCTTTTGTTGTATCAATAATACCTAAAATTAATTTTCTTTTCTTTTTTTAAATATAATTTATATATTTTATTTTTATTTATAATATATTTTAAAATACAAAAAAATTATTTATTATATACATACAAAAATAATGTGCCACGACATCTAAATCCTGAAAACGGGCACTCAATTATATGATACGACACTAGAGAAAGGATTCTCTCTGGTGGGGATTAATCGCATTTTTCTTCTTCTTAAAATAGGAAAACGATATTTTCCGATCTTGTGGTAATAAGGATTTACAATTAAGAACATTATTGTTAGTTAATACAAATTCGCGTATAAATTTTGCTGGAAAATTATACAATTGACTGAGACATGATTTTTTTTTTTTGAGAATTTTGGATTTTCCAATCAAAACATACTAAATGGACTTACAAAGGATTAACAAAATGCAGTTTTGGTCGCATAACTTAAATTATTTATTATTTTCGTCTTTTAACTCTTTTAAAATAGTATTTTTGGTCCTATATTTTTTCAATTTTTTTTTCGTCGGAGTTCACTCTTCTTACCGGAAGAATGCAAGCATTAGGATTACTGTTCCTATTGACTCATTCTTTTTTCAGTATTTTTGTCATTTACCTCTTGGAGTAGTATTTTGGTCCTGTATCATTTTAATTTTTATGATTTCGATCATTTTCTTCGCTAGAGTTCACCCTTCTTGTCGGTGGAGATAAACTCCTGCAAATTGATGATGTCACGCCTCTTACATAAATTGCAGACGAAGAATTTGTACGGCATATAAAGTTTAGACTTTCTCAATTTAACGAGTTGATTTTTCAAAAACAAACTTCTAAAGGAGGAATTCCTCCTTTGTAAAAGTAACAGAAAAGGTGTTAGTATGTTGCAGGCCAACCCCATTTATGCAACAAAATATGTTCTTTATCTCCAAAATTTTCATCCACATCATTAACAAAGAAATATTATTAAACTTATTTTCCTATAGTGGCAATGAAATTAAATTAAAAATGAACAAAAAATGACTTACTATAAAAAAACCCTCATGGAATAATAGAGCCTACAATTGTATTAAAAGTTCCAAAATTTTTTATGTGCTAGTGGGAAGTGGAGGGCCAATAGTGAAAATATCTATTCTTCTGTGGTCCCTTTTTATATATTTCAAAATTTGAATGAATTCCACATGTTAAATTCAAAGGGCAATCATACAAGAAAGGTCCATCAAGGCCTAAATAGGAAGAAACATAGCAAATTAGGGTTAGATGGTGCTATCCACCAATGACCACCTTACACAACTTGTACACATTAATCATTCCACTTTTACATTATTTCCCTATATAGCACCAAAAAAAGCACAGGATTTCAAATAGATCTACTTGTTTATAATTCAATTTTTCCTAGGAGGAAAAAAACAAAAAGTTAAAAAGTAAAGATATAAAAACAAAAGTAAGGTCAATATTCTTTTTATTTTCTTTTTCCTGATAAAAATGCGTGGGTATTTATACTTTTGGTCCTTTATTCGATTCGTTTGTTCAATTATATACCTATTTTTCAGTTCTCAATGAAATTTATTCTTGACATTTTAATCTTCCGTCGATGATGCTAACACATATGCCGAGTGCTGATGAAACTGCATATTGACGACGGAGGTGAGGAATTGAAATAAAAATTAAGGGACCACAATCACGAGAACTTTGAACATAAGGGACCACCCTTTTAATATTTCCAAACTAGTTACATGGTAATATAAACCCTCAAAAGTATATGAAAACATGAAAAATTACGTTGACTAGGATCAGAACTCGTGATTAAGTGAAGCACGGAAACAATAATTAACTCGATAGATGTTTAATTCTTTTAAACATACATACAAAAAGATAGTTTCTCTAACAACGTAATAAATACTCAACAATCATATGCATTTAAGACGTACATGTCAATATTTTTTTTGGAAAAAAATAATGAACTACCTAAGATTTAAATTAAGAAAAAAATAATAATATCATGTCACGAGTCATATGTAACGCTAATCATGCATGTAAGAACCAAAATATGAAATGAACATGTGGGGAAGCCTGTGTTCTTGGAGGTAGATAAATGCGTGTCTCAACGTACATTTTTGGTCCCAATTTCTTAAATAAAAACCCTTTAATTGGGGGCAAAAAAGCTTCTTTTATTTCAAGCTTTTCCCACTTAAAAGAAACAATAATTGAGGTGTGGAGAAGAAAAAGGTGAAGTGAAGGTGAGTTGATATTATTAGCATAGAGTGGGTGAGTGTGTAACTTGTCTCTCCCTTGGACTTTACCATAAATAGGAACCTTTGTTTTGGGGTATAGCTAGTGGGGTTCCTATTTCATGACACCCCCCCACCCCACCATATGCTTTCTTGATCATTTCACATTTCTTGTCATATGTATACACATGCTTCCTTCTCCACCATTGTTTCTTTGATATGACATTTGTGTTTATATTTCTTTTCTTTTTTTCTTTTTCCTTTACAGAAAAGGGCGAGATGGAACGAGGAAAGGACACTTTTAGGGTTTCGGTTACACGTGTCGACGTATAAACCGAACAAGTATGTATCAATAGTGATGTGATCAGTAATACATATTTTAATGTGAAAGAATGGTGCAGTTAATTGATTTTATGCCATTTTGGTTCTTCTCTGCGTCAATTCTTTTTGATATTTTGATTCTGAGTGATAAGAACGAATAGATTAGGGTGTAAAGGGCTGAGGTTGGAGCTATTCGTTTGATCTAAAGTCCACTTAAGGACAGTATAATCGTCGTTGAGTATTAAAATTCATAACTTGCTCGAGATTCATCATTGTGTTGAGCTAGCGTATAATATGTTTAAACACTTTTCTGACTGACAACTTAACGAAAATCGACCTGTTATTAGAGTTGAAGTGGCAGTGGTGGTGGTGATGGAGATGGATTCCACGTTTTTTGAAGGGTAAATTGGTTAAATTAAACAAGAAATTTGTTGTGTCGACCCATCATTACAACCCTGTAAAGAGTGTGGTTAAATCCGGATCCAAATCAACATCCACATTTTAACTTCTCATGGCCCATGTACTTCATAATCTGGACCCTCATAATGGGCCTAATTAACTGGGCATAACTGTCTTTAGTAATTAAGGCCCATCACGTTCTTGGGCTGATAATTTGCTGCCCGGATTAGGACTTAAAGGCTACTACTGGGCTTAGCCCAAATATAGATATTGCTAAAATGGGTTTTCAAGAAAACATACTACTATTAATTTGCATAATCATTTTTCTTATTTATATTTGAATCTTCCTAATAATTAAATGACATGATAAGCCTAAAGATTGGGGGAAAAAAGAAATAGAGTGGTAATAAAATTTAAAAATATAAGTATATTAATTTTTAAACTAATCGCATTGATAATTTTTAAGCGATATTTTTAGAGTACAGAATCTAACTAACAACTCAACTAAAGCACAAATTGATCATATATCATTAAGAAACTATGGAATTTAATTAAGATTTGGATCTTATAAGATTTTCTAAAATAAAAGTTAAATTTACCAAACTTTTCTAAAACATTTTATAAGTTGTATATAACTAATAATTCATAAGACAAAAGTATATTTATTATTTCGACTATATTCCAATTTTCGTACTATTTTTTAAGGATGAAAACGCTCGCTCTCCAACCGTAGTCTTTTGACGCCTAACGAAGATTCAATATTAGATTACATATTTGTTAAGTCTCATGATGTCAAAAAAAAAAAATTAAAAGAAAAATTATCTATTGAAATTTTTATTTCGAGTTAAACTAATATATAATATTTATGAAAGTATTTTAAAAGATTAAAGACAAAATACAAGAAATAGCTATTCACTTGATCTTAATTAATGATATCATCTTTTTTTTTTTTGTCATTTTACTAATAAAAATAGTTTATTATACCAAATATTCTAACAACTTAAAAGATATTTGCACATCTTATAAGTTATAATAATTATATTTTATTCGGACGTTTTAGATAAGTTTTCAAAACGTCTTATAGGATACAGGAGCTTATAAAGATGTTTTATATAAGCTTTGTCAGACACCCTCCAAAGGAAAAAATGCAATTTTGGTCCACTAACTATAAAATGGTGGCACTTTCAATCTTGTGCTATTGAAAATTGCAATTGATGGTTGTAATTTAATAAAAAAAAAACGGAAAGAAAAGCCCATTTAATCTAAATCTCGCCGAAAAAAGCTAAAGTAGCTGGAAATTATCACAGGCATTCCCCATGACCTAATAATATTGAACTTTTTATATTTTTTCAGCCATTTTTGCTAACGCGGCATGAGAAATGTAAGGAAAAAAATCTAACTTTGGTCCTGTAACTATAAGAATAGACACATTTTTAGTCGAAATGTCACTTCAGCAAAAGTTACAGGAAAAAGAATTAAAATTTCCAAATTAAAGAAATCAGGCCAAGCAGTTACTAGTTTCCAGCGAATTTAGTATTTCTAAAAATATTTGGACTAAATGTGCTAGTAATTTTAAATTATAGTCCTCAATTACAAATTTAAAATCCCAAATACCACTCCTATAATTATAGGATCAAAATTATATTTTTTCCTTAATTAAATTCAAATTGCATATTCTTATGCTTTTTTTTTTCCATTATGATGAAATTAATTACTATAAACGGTCCAAAAGTACGAAAACTAGAAAAAGTAAAGGGGGAAAAAGCAAATAAAGTGAAAAGGAAACAAAAAATGTGAAGTAAGTGGGTGGAGATGAACTATCAAACTTAGAAAATGGGTAGATTTGGTGGTTAAGTATCTTTCTTTAGCTAACAAACATTAATTTTTATAGTACTCTTTACTTTTTTTAATTCAATAATTTCTTTTATAAGCATTGTGAAGGCATCTAAATATCCATGCCCTTATTGGTCTATTCTCTCAATTGGACCATATTCTATATACACAATTATTTCAAAAACAGATAAGTTTAAATATTATGGAATTTTTCTTTTTTTCTTCTCTTTTTCTGGTGGCGTGTGGGGAAATTGTTTGGTTTTTTAAAGGTTGATTGTTTTGGTATTTTTTGTATGAAGCTCGACTCGTCTCACAATCGGAATATATTCAAATAGTCGACGAGAAATTGATACAAGATTTGAAAAATACATTATTAGACTCAATAATATTCGTTTACAACTGGAACTATAATATTTGTATATTAGTGTCGTACTTTATATAAAAAACTAATTATTTCGATCGTAAATGTATAGTTATATAATATAAGATATTGAACAGTTGTATAAAAGTTGCAGTGTTATGATAATTCATTTATCTTATTTAGTTTCGGAGAAATCTCTACCCACTGGAATTATTGGAGGTCTAGAAGACACATTATCAATGACATTGTGTAGGTTATTTGAAAAATATACTTAAACTTCTAGTAAATAATGTAGATCTACGAATTTTGCTTTGTGTATCTGATAGGGGTTAAACAGTGTAAAACCCCCCGTCTGACAATTGTGCTCCTTAAAGATCCAAGAATTATTCAACAGAATAAGGATCTGCACTTTTCAAGTCGGATCAGATACCCAAAAATTCTAATATTAACAGTTGATGCTTATTCCATCATAGGAATTTCAGGAGGATGCGTGGCTCTGTACAATCCGTGAAAATTGAACCTTTATAAATACCAATTAGCCCATTTGACTAGGCATCAGAGAATTTTAACTGATGGTCACCTCAGCAACCCTAACGGACTTGTGGTGTAAGCCAACTAAGCATCGAACTCAAGTTCTTCAAATGGCCCCTATCTGCTCAATTCGCAGGGTCATCACTAAGTTCGACTTAAATCAACAATTAAACTTTTCTAGTTCTAAATTTTGATATTAGTTCAGTCACATAACTTTTTTACTCAAGGTAAAAAAATAAATGAATATTACTCACTTTTAATTAATTCACAGATCTTAAAAAATGTACTTCATCTTTTCTAAGGCTTAGCCCATATGAATTACTTTTTTCAAACCCCACTTTATTGCGCAATAATATTATTATTATCAAATAGCACGCAATATTATAATTTAAATCGAAAAAAAAAGGGAAGAATTATTAATTATTCTAAGTAGAAAAAGTCTTCCAACATCTTAATAAATCAACCTACTTCTCGAGATTCTCCAATTGCATGACATTGGAAAAAAGACGTAATTTAAGGACAAGTAGAGTTGCTATTAAACCTACTCAGCTACTACTCAATGAACAAGAAACATAATTACAAAATAAAAGTAGGCAATGCAAATAGTCATTTTTGTTTTTTCGCTCTGAGAAAATAACAGCCACGCGATTGCATGTAGTTATTTTTTTTGTCAATTTCCTAACAAAAATTGCCCAGAGGACTAAAAATGAAAACTTTCGCACGTGGCGGGACTGCTTTCAAGAATTCCTGGAGCAATGTGATTAAAAAACATACTGAATTTAAGTTGTTGACGAAAAATGCGATTTCTCGCCTGCATTTACGAGATATTTATTCCAAAATTAATGCATAAATATTTTGAATTTGAAAACCCAAATATCACAAAGAACTTTATGCTGCGACAAGAAATATATGTATATATATATATATATATATATATAATATGGCAACTTTATTCTTGAAGCGAATCACATGAAAAGGGAAGTATAAAGTGAAAAAGATGTTTTGGCAATGGGAAATATGTTAGAAGCAAAATTATGGTTTTTGAGGGGTGATGATAATAATGCTTCCTCCCGTGAAAAGTAGGTTGCACCATCATTTTGCTTCTTACAATATATATTTATAGACCCCTCACCAAATCTCCAACCAATTTTTTTTTTTTTTAATTTTCAATAATGTTGACAACAATACTTTTAATAGGATGAAATACATTTTGCCCCTGAATTATTCCTGATATAACATTTACCCTCTAAATTAATAAATATTTTATTTACCTTTTTGGTTGGACAAAAATGCCCCTCATGCTTTGAATAATTATATTATTTTTAATATATATTTTAGTATTTTGCATATTAAATCATCATTATATTATTTTTAATTAATTTTTGTAATAAAAAAATAATTTAAATTACAAGTGGAGCATAAATTAATATATATATAAGTAGATACACGATAAATATAATATAACCAACAATTCATACATGTTTTTTTTTAAAGAAATTCATATATATATATGCTTAACGCAAAATTAATTATAGAAAGAAAATGAATAAATATAAAAATTTTATCATATTCTTTAAAGAAAATATATTCGAAAAGAAACCATTTAATTAACTGATTTTTATTGAAAATAATGAATAGTTAATAACTTGATTTTATTATCAAATTAATAAAATCTTTTTATGAAATTGTTTTGTGTATGTTTTTATGCACATTTATTACTTAACTTTGAGTCTGTAAAATATAATAACATTCAAACTATTCAATTTACTAATTTTCTATTACTTCATTATAATTAAAAAATTTTCCAATTGAGAAAATTTATCTTGAACTTAAAATATAAAATTATTAGAAAAAGAAATTCTTTGAACCATATATACAATTAAGGGCAAGATTGTCCAAAAATTTAATTATAGGGGGTAAGTTTAAGGGGGTAATGTTACATCAAGAATAGTTCGGGGGGCAAAGTATATTTTACCCTGAAAAATATTTTGTCCTCCGAAAACTGTGATCGTTTTTGTAATTTATGATTTATTTTTTTATTTTTTATTTATCATACCAACTACACGAGTTTTGCAAGGTACCATATCAAACCTCTTTTCGGTAGAATTTTTCATCGAAAAATGGTCACATCCAGCACATATGTGAAAATTTTCACCATAATTGTCTTTTTAGGAATACATTATATTTTTATAACAAAAAATGAAATGCAACATAAATTTAACAAATCTATGAGTAATTTTTCATTAAAAAAGAAAAAGAAAGATGTTTTATTCATATTACCATTTTCCTGTGGAAAAAATGGAAAATGGTTTGAAGTGGTAACTTGCAAAACTCGTGTAGTTTGAATGGTAAATTAAAACAAGAAAAAAATAAATGGCAAAAATACTAAAATACCCATGGTTTGGAAGGCATAATAGTTTTTATCCTTAGTATGTCAGTTTCACTTAGACTTATTCATTTATGTGCTGTGTACATATTATCTTAGTCTTTATTATATTTTCATCAATTTTTGTGGTGAATTGACCAAAATATCCTTATGGACTATGAATTATAATTTTATTTATTTTTTTAAAAAAATTAATTTTTATGAACTAAGTGAATTTTTTCTTTTTACAATTTTTCCATCCACCCCATCTGAATTTTTTTTTTTATAATTTTTCAACTTTTTTTTAAAGAAAAGAAAAAGATACAAGAGCAACATTGATAATTTCAAGCTTCCATCGAAAAATTTCATAATTTCATTAAAAACCAGAAAATATTGCTAAACTTTCGAACAATAAATTCGTAATTATACCAAATCATCAATATTTTATTGTTATTCCTTTCTTTTTAAAAAAAAAAAGAAAAAATAGGCAACACGACCACTTATGCAAAAAAACAATAAACTTCTTTTCTAAAAGTACGAAGATCAATAACGTAATTGTTATTTATCTTTTATAATAAAAAAAAGCTTTTATACTTAATAGTATTTCTATAGGAATATAAAATATATTTAACCCCACAACTAGGACCCCCTAAATTGCAATTACAATTCAAAATTGCAAAATTTTGCATGCAATATAAATTAGAATATTGCAATATAAGATTGTTTGGCGCTACATCTAAAGATTGTTTGTAATAATCAATGCAACCAAATAAATAATGATGACCCAATGTATTTTGGATTGCTTATGTAGATAGACATGAGACATTATTAACTTAAAAGCAAACCTTTGCTACACATATATATTATATAATTGGTACACAACATAACCAAATTTTTTATTTATTTTTGCAATATATATATATATATGTGCTTGTTTTAAAATTTATTATATTTTTCCTAATTTATTCCAAAAAATTCACTTTTTAACAATACTACCATTAATTATTGTCTCTCGAAATACTATTTAACAAAATTTAAACAAAATATAAATCGTAGAAGAGTAAAAAGTGATCAACTACCTATATATATATGTACTTAAAAATTTGTAATTAAATCAATAAAATAAATTAAGTAATTTATTTTCGATTATGTCAATAATTAATGTTGTTTGTAGGTTGATTTGGTAGGTGACAAATAATTTCGCCGTTCTAGGAATAATTAACATATTATTTAAGCATCTCTACAATCATAATTAAGCACCCAACTTTTTTAGTACTATTAGACTCGAATCTTGAAAGCATATAAAGTTTTGGCTTCATTACAAATTTGAAGAGCTTACGCCGCGTTTTAAAGTAGAAAACTCCGTGCAAAAATAATAAAATAAAAAAGAGAAATCGAGCGATCAATGAGTACGTAATTGTGCATTGCATTATGAACTTAATTTATGATATAATTCTCAATATTTTACCCTAACAAGAATTATTAACACTTCTTATGAAAATGCATATAGTTTTTAGATAGTCAAAAGGCCTTGTAAATGTATATGCAATGAATATGATGCCCATAATTAAATAACTTTATATTGTTGTAAGAGAAATATATGTTTCTTACACAAATATATTAAACTACTATTAAGACAAAGATTTTGCTCTTTAATGTTTATATTTTGTGGTAAAAATTAGGAAAATAAGCCACAATACTTTTTCTTTTTTTTCAAATAAGCTCATTTTTAGGAAAAAAATCATGATTAAATAAAAATCGATACAAAAATTTAAATTATTCATCATGAAACTACTTTTGTCATGGCTAGGAGTCATAACAAATATTTTTGCCATAACTTTTATCCACGAAAAAAGTTTTAGCCACACTTGCAAAAAAGCCAACAATCGTTGTGTAACCATGGTCAATGAGTATATACAACATCTATTTACTTTTAACTATAAGAATTAGCAATAATTAAATATTAAATTTCTTCTTTAATAATTAAATTTAAGTAGAAATTGAAAATTATTTATATTAAGTAAATGATTTAGCCCCAAAATATAAATAAGTATTTTCGTTAAGTTCCAAAAAAAACGAAGGAAAAGTGTTATTAAAGTATTGTTTAATTACTCTTACGTGCTTATTGTTTTATTACTGTGAGTTTCTTAAAAAAAAAAAAAAAAAGAAGAAGAAGAAGAAGAAAAATTTACAAAAAGAGAAGAAAAAAGAAAGACAATCTAAAAAAGACAACCTTGATTACTTCAAATTTCAAAATCCTATTTCAATATTCGGCTTAGATTTCAATCAATCTAAGTGTATAAATAGAATCCGCTGTATCAAGGTTTGATATAATTATAAATATTTTTTTATTTAAAAAAGTATAAGTATCCTTATGAAATCAACAATTATCTAACAAATATTGTTACAATGGGTTATTACGAGGTGTATTTGTTAGATAATTATCAATTTTTATAAAAGTATTTATAATTTTTTAAAAAATAAGAAAATATTTGAAATTATGATAAATCTAAAAAAACTCGGTGTAATTTATCATAACATAAAAGGGTGATCAATGATGTGTAACTTACTTGACGAAGCTAAAATCCGTGGCTAAAAGTTTATGAATTATTTCATAAACATTTATGACTTAGTCATAAATATTTAATATTAATAATTAACCCCACGAAATTGTGAGAGAACATCATTCATTTTCAATTCCCATCGAAAATTCTAATGTAGATTGGATTCGGTTAATCTTGAACCTATTACAAATATAATATTTTTATAGTGTGATCGATATATTATTTAAAAAAATGACAAATTATATAACAAATATATGGTATTTATTCTATAATTGATTTAATAGTTGAATAATATTTTTTCCCATTACCACCAAGAAATCAGTCCTTTGCATTTCAACGTTTGTAAGAAATCTCTTTCCCGTTGGCTTCTGAATTACAGCAGGAAGAGGAAAAAGAAAAGAACAACTAAACAGAGAAAGTTGAAAGTCACACTTCTCTCTCTCTCTCATACACAGGCAGCTTCTCTCTCTATATCTACACACACATACATATATACGTACCTATTATACATATATATATATTTATGGAGAGAGACACAGAGAAAGCGGACATGCAAAACCCAACTGCTGATGTTCAATTTCCGTCATCAACTCCTCCTACTTTTGACCCTTCAGACATCGTCCCACTCCCACTCCAATCCCATGATCCCACCCTTATTTGTTCACTACTTCTCTTTGTTTTTTCCTGTCTTTTGAATTCAATTCTTCTGTTCCGTGCTTCACATGGCAGAGATTGAATTCGAGGCGGTGTTGAAATTCTTGAGGGAAAATGGCTTATCGGAGTGTGAATCAGCTCTCATGGAGGATGTCATGGAGAAATCTCAACAGGGCTCCTCTGATTTCGCCAAGTTCTTCTTTCCCATGGTGCCCCCGCCTCCGCCGCTGAGAATTCCGCCCACTCGGAGGCCACCGCCGCATGAGTTCACTGACGGTGGTGGTGATAGGAGCTCAAAGGGTTCCTCTGATGATGAGTTTGTGAGTTTGGGTTCTTCTACTGCTGAATTATGTTTTTCTGGTGGTAAAAATTTCCTTCTCTTTCTTTTCTTTTGATGTTAATTATGTCGATGTTGAATTACTCTTTTCCCCTCTTTTTCCACTGATGCTATCTTAATGCATTGTTTGTTTCTTTCTACGATCATGGGACGGATTGATGTTAGTTTTATATGTAAAGTGTTTGCTGTTGTGCAGTATGACATTTCAAAGATTGGTCAAATTTTATAGAAGTTGATGTTATGCTGTTTTTGTTGATTTATCCTGCTGGCCTTCTTTTCAGTAATATAGTGATAATTCTCGATTTTCTTGTAAAGGCATCTCTTTCAGCAGAGTAATTGTTCAGCAGCAATGTATATTTGTACATACCCCCTCAAGTTGGCGCATGGGAGACCATGCCCAACTTGGACAAATGACGACCAAAGGACGCAGCTGGCAGAGCTTTGGTGAATAAATCTGCAACCTGCTGAGCACTAGGAATATGGTGAGGACGAATAAACCACGCTTGAAATGATCGCGAACAAGATGACAATCAATATCAAGATGCCTAGTGCACTCATGGAAGACAGGATTCTCTATAATATGAACAGCGGTCTTGTTATCACAGTGAAAAGGAATAGCAGAGTCGATAGAAATACCAAATTCCTTGAGAAGATAGCAGATCCAAAGTAACTCAAAGATGGTTGTACCCACACTACGATATTCGGCTACAGCGGAAGAACGAGAAACAGTGGCCTGTTTCTTGGTCTTCCAAGATACCAAAGAACCTCCCAAAAAGACGCAATAGCCAGTGGTAGAACGCCGTAATTCAACACACGAAGCCCAGTTGGAACCATCAGGTAAGTGAACAAATGATTTATGTGTGGGTGAATGAACATGTGTGAGGGAAGATGGATCTGCACACATGTGGTTAGTGGCACTATCAACATCCATGGACCAAAATCACAAATATAGGAATTATGTGATGCACCTGTACCTGCAAAGTCTTCTCCTTGCGCAAAATTGACCTGCAAGGGATCTGTTGGCTGCATTGGTAGCTGTCCTTTCATCAACTTTAACAGTTCATTGACTTGTTTCATTGCTTCACCGAAGTCATTTGAACTTGTTCACCCATTGTTGCCTTCCCCAATTGTTACATTGAAGCCCCTTGTTGGTCCTCTATCTCTTCGTTTTGGATCCTTCAAAGTTTTATACCAGTCAGGTATGCCATATATTTTGAAGCAAGTATCTTCGGTGTGGCCTGATTTTCCACAATTGGAGCATATATGTGATCTTTTATCTGTAGGTCCTCTGCCCTTATAGCCACCTCTGTTTGTACTTTGTATGTCTGACCTCTGTCCCAAAACCTCTCTGTTATCACTCCACTTGGTATGCAATGCAATCCCCTCATTGTTGTCATTTGTCTGCATATTTACTAACCTTTGCCTTTCAACTCTAAGAACCATGGAGTATGCCTTGTTGATGCTTGGAAATGGATCCATAACCAGTATCTGATTTCTTATGCCGTTGTGACTATCATCCAATCCCATAAAAAATTGCACAAGTTTAGTAAGGTTGTCTTCTTCATCTGTAATCTTCATAAATCCACAGGTGCACAACCCACATGTACATGTTTTGGTCGGCATGAGACACTCTAGTTCACCCCAAAAGTGCAGTTAGATTGTTGAAATACTCAACAACATTGGACGTGCCCTGTGTGATCGAGGCAATCCAAGAGGCTACCATTGAATCCATATGAATCTAGGTGTCATAAATGGCTGAAGTTCTGTCTGGCATCACATATCTCCCATCAATGAAGCCTAGCTTCATCTTTGCACGAAGTGCAATAATCACTGACCTCTTCCAGGCCAGAAAATCTATTCGGTCGAATGAAGCACTCACCAAAACCATTCCAGTGTGATCTCCGCCATGAAGCTGCAAAAACTCAGGGTCTTGTCTCGCTGCTGAGTCTGCTGCAGTTGCATTCTCTCTACTCGTTCCTTCAGTCGCCATTGATTAGAGTATATGGTGTTTATACAGAAGGGGTATTCAAAGACCTTCACAAGAAGGCTCTGATACCATGTGATAAAAGTGAGACCTTCACAAGAACAGAGGTTGCTGACACAGTTGGCTGAAGACGACGACAGTGTTGCCTAGAAACGCATTCATGAGTTCACCTTCTCACACGCTTCTTTTAGTACTTACACGTTTTCACATTTAGTTGCTTTAGTGTAAAGTCGTGTTATGTATATAGCTTTCATTACAACACGTTTTAGTTAGCATAGTCTGTTAGCAATTTTGGTTAAGAGTTAGTTAAGACGTTAGCAGTAGTTAATTTTTCTTCTCTGTATTTAAACCCACCAGAGGCACCATCGATGAATAATACAATACGAAAATCAGCTTCTGCACACAACTATGGCTTCAATTTCTCTTTCCTTCACAGCAATAATCTGACTTTTATCACAGTAATTTGGCTAATCCGTCAAAATGAAGTCAGCAAAGTTCTTGTCAATCAACATATCAATCGACGTCAAGAAATCTCTTTTCAGATCAAATTTGTACAGTTGCTCGTTTTTTCTTAGAATAGAATGTGATTTTTGGTTATGTTGGGATCTCATGAATCATCAATCTGCAGTATTTCTAGTATTAGACGATATATATGATTGGTCATTCGCCACGCTTTCTTAGCAGCATGTGGCCAATGCTTGGAGATTTTTTGGCTGTCTGCGTGGCCTGAATCTTTGTTCTAATCTTTGTTATATTTTACAGCAGATTTCACAAATCCTTATGGGATTGGTGCCAGCCAACCAGCTTCACAATCTTCATCGGATAGATTGTCTCAGTTTGGCACAGCTCGGGATTATCCTGATTTTGATTTGCAAAATGACTTGTTCTGGTACAAGGAGAATGATGAAGATTATGCAATGCCGCCGTTCTTTGGCGACAGAGATTTCGATGCTGACCCAAGTGAAGATAAGTTTGTAATGACTGTGCGAACGGGAGTGCCTGTTGAACATGAACTGAAATATAGTTTGATTTCTGAAGAAAGCACTAACTTTTTGGAAAATGGACGGGCTTTAGCTTCGAGAGATGACTTGAAATATGAACCTTGTAAAGATTATTATGAATTGGATGAGAAGTTTCAACTTGAAAAATGTGATAAGAAGTGTGAAGAATATTGCAATGGTTATAGCTGTTCAGTCCCTCTCTGTGCTTGCTGCAGCAGTGTGGGTAGGATTTATGAAGGTGATCCTGCAAATTACAACCTCGAAAATCTAAAGGTGATGGATTTACACGACTATCAGTCGGGTCCATTAGGAGAAGAACACACCATAATTGAGACTAACGTCTCCAACCAGAGGAGTTCTACGAGTGATTGTAATGGTGGTTTCAGCAGCACGCATGACTCGAGTAATTTCAAGAAAGATTGTCAGTTAAAAGAAGACAACAACGTCGATTTCATGGATGATGAAGTCATTGCTGACGAAACCCACGATGCTGAAGCCTCGATAGATGAAGAGGATGGTGCTATCCCAGACGAACTCATGATCTATGGCAACAAGGGAGATAATTACGAGATATTCAACCTGAGAATTATACATAGGAAAAACAGGTTTGTTAGAAACTCATATTTAATTGTATCTTCATGATCTGTACTGGCTGCCGATTTGGTTTAAAAAGTTTAAGTGCTAGAGTATTTGTTTCTGCACGTCAAGTTCCGGTAGATTTTGATTTGTTCTTTAAGTCATGTCAGAACATTCTGTCTCTAATACTGATTTGTTCTAACATTGTGCTCAATTCTTTTACGCCACTTACAGGACTGGATTTGAAGAGAACAAGGAGCTTCCTATTGTTCTGAATAGTGTCATAGCAGGAAGATATTGTGTTACGGAATTCCTCGGATCTGCTGCTTTCAGCAGAGTTGTCCAGGCCCATGATCTTTATTCAGGGATGGATGTTTGCTTAAAGATCATAAAGAATGACAAGGACTTTTTTGATCAAAGCTTAGATGAGATCAAACTTCTAAAGTTTGTTAACAAACATGATCCTGCTGACGAGCACCACATTCTACGTCTTTATGATTACTTCTACCATCAGGTATGCATAACAGAAACTTCAATATCTTTGTAGCTTCACAATGCCGTAAATTTTGAGAATGCAAATTATGGCACTGATCGTTCCTGTCTGATCATGCTAACATCTTCTTCTGAAATGATGTTAAGCTTATAATAGATTCTTTACAAAAATAGAGGGAAATTCAGATAAAACTAATCAGGTAAAATTACTTTTTTGGTCCCATGAAGAAGGCACATTTCCTTATTAGTCCCATGCTTTGCGGGATTTCTGTTTTGGTCCCATTTTGTTAAAAAAAAAATTAAGTTAGCCCTCCGCAACTTTTATCGTCAATTTTTAACGGCAGAAGTAATCAAACGTTAGTCTAATTATTGTTGGAGGTGCCTCCATGATGAAATTTCAAAGTAATAGCATATTCATGTTCATCTAGAAAAAAAAAAGAAAAAAGAATACATATAAATATAAATTGTATTGTTCAAGATTGAACAAACAGAAGAGCCAAAAAAATAATTATAATATTTAAATATGTAAAGACAACGTAATTCGACTAACATTTGACCATTTTTCCCATTAAAAAGTGATGATTAAAAGTTGCGGACAACTAACTTGAAAACTTTTTTTAACAAAATGGGATCAAAATAGAAATCCCGTAAAGTGTGGGATAGACTGACTTACTATATAGAATACTTGTTTTATTTCTTTCTTTTTCCTTGTTTTTTTCTTTGGATTGTTGTGGAATAGATATAAGCAAAACTTTTTCCCTATGTATTATTCAAGTCATTCATGCAATAAAGGCCATAATAATGTTATGTCTTTTATTAAAGTAGCTTGCAACTTGTTTACAACAAATTGGTTAAAAAAAAGAAAGATAAGAATTAATGCTTGATACAAGGTCAAAGACATTTGACAAAATTCGGACTCACGATCATATTATCAAACTATAACTAATTTTATTTAGATTTCATTAATATTGGTAGGATGTTCAATATTATGCTACTATAAACTTGAAAAACTTTAGGAAGATAAAAATATTAAGTCTAATATACATGATGATACGCACCAATCATATACATTTCTACGGAAAATTTGCACCATCACAAGAACTTTTGTGCTTTACAATGGGATATTAAGAATAAGTTTGTCTATTTCAAAAATTCAATATTTTTAAGGTTGAATTTACTTTCACTTAGTTTTTTCATGTACACACAAATTTATTTGGTAATTAGTACGTCGGTGATGTTGGGTGCGTATTCTTTTACTCATCTTTATTTTGTTCTAAGAATGGTATGGGCCCCACCTACTTTAAGTCAACCTCTTTTATTGAATGATGGAAATGGTAGAAATAAGAATACCTGTATTTATGCCGGAAAGATAGGAAAAGAAATGTGGTGTGTGTTTTCAAATAATAGTATAAGGGTGGTTGTGGTTTAATTACTAATTACAGTACACTGGATGTATTTTACTGTTGAGTGTTGTTGACCTATGCTAATAAATTTCATCAACAGTACCAAATTTGTTATTGATGTACTAATTGTGCTCAATCGAGTAAAGGGTAAATTAAAACGACATTTCCTCAAGTATGGCATAATTATGAATATTCTTTCGTTGTTTGAGAAATTACAAATACCGCCTGATATTTGATGAGATTGTGTAATTATTGGATGGAAGTATGGAATTGTCAACTTTGTCCTTACTGTATTTTTTTTTTAAACAAATAAAAATTGTAAAAAGAAAATTGGACAAGGTGGATGAAAAATTGCAAAAAAAATTGTGTTTGTAGTCCATAAAATTTTTAGAAAATTTTAAAAAATTAAGTAAAATTGTAATTCATCATCCACAAGAGCATTTTGGTCAGTTCACCAAAAAATGGATGAAAACCCAACAGAGACGAATGGATTGGTCTAATTGTTAGGCAGTCGTTAAAATCAAAGAGGTATTGGTAATTTTCTAAACGAGGGATATTTGTAATTATGTTAAACCTTAAGGAAACTTGTTGTAATTTACTCTAAAATAAAAAATAAATGAAATAAATAAATAAGATAGTAGAAGAGTTTTGAGGACATGAAGAAAAGTTAATTGACTGAAAACAATCTTATGTGAGATTATTGTCTTTGTCAATCCAGACCTGTATCCTGTATGATGTCTTCAGATACAATGTCTTCTTTATTAATTTTGTTATGGCATTTGAAGTTGTGTGGCAGAATACCTGGTTGTGTTTTGGGAGTACACTCACTCAGAAAATGTGTTGAATAGTTTGTCGATCAGGCAAAAAGTACCTGTTATTTATATTCTTCATGTTTATATTTTCAATGTAGTAGAACCATGTATAATCGGAAGCAATCTATCCTGAAGTGATTAATTAATATGGTCAGAAGCACTGTCTTGAAGTGATCAAGTAATCCGTTCATTCTTGATCATGTATACTTTCTGTTCAACATTGTATGCAGGAGCATCTGTTTATCGTCACTGAACTTCTGCGAGCTAACTTGTATGAATTCCAGAAATACAACCAAGAATCTGGTGGGGAGCCATATTTTACTTTGCACAGGCTGCAGGTTCTCTTAGCCCGAAACTTATCTCTAATTCCGATTAAAAGAAGTTACCTGGCGGATAATCATAATATAATTGTGTCATATATGCTTGGAAAGATCATGTAAACATATTATCAGGAACAAAATGACATATTAGTGTTGCTTATGCCGTTGCAGGTTATAACTCAACAGTGTTTGGAGGCGGTATTGTATCTGCATGATTTGGGAATCATCCACTGTGATCTAAAGCCAGAGAATATTCTGATCAAAAGTTACCGAAGATGTGAGATAAAGGTTATTGATCTTGGAAGCAGTTGCTTTCAGACGGACAACCTATCCTTGTATGTACAATCTCGTTCCTATAGGGCTCCTGAAGTTATGTTAGGCCTCCCTTATGACCAGAAGATTGACCTGTGGTCCATTGGCTGCATTTTGGCCGAGTTATATTCTGGGGAGGTATCTTTTATTGTTCG
Source organism: Sesamum indicum (assembly GCF_026168435.1). Lineage (NCBI taxonomy): Eukaryota > Viridiplantae > Streptophyta > Magnoliopsida > Lamiales > Pedaliaceae > Sesamum > Sesamum indicum. The sequence continues at coordinate 15,728,887 of NC_142660.1, read as the reverse complement.
CGTTTTTCGTTGTTTTAGGTTTTATGTTAGCTCCATTTGATTAGGACATGGAAGAGCTATGTTTTGTGGTAGTTCGTTGAAGGGTTTCTCTAACAACAGTTTGGCGGTGATTCTACGGTATGTCTGTCTTGAGAAATTTAATTGTTAGAGAAAAAAATAAGAAAATGTAAATTTAGAGAAGTTAAATATGATTTGGAATGCGTATATGACGGATTGTTTTTCACGGCAAAAAGTTCAACGGTTTGAGTTGAGTATAGGTGGGAAATGGATGAAGAGTACATTGGCCGAAATTTGTCTAGGTATGCCAAACAGACATGAGTTTTAAGAAACAATTTCCATAAAACACAACTTTTGCAAATTGAGAACCCATTTGATGGCTTCCGTTGAGAAGCAGAAAGATAATCCCAATCTAATACCCGATCTGCGTACTTTTTACATGTGGTGGTAAATACATGTGCATGATTTCCCTTCAATCATCTGCTGCTGCGCTTCAGGTACTTTTTCCAAATGAAGCCGTTGTAATGCTGCTCGCACGCATGATTGGGCTGCTTGGTCCTATTGACATGGATATGCTACAGAAGGGCCAAGAGACACACAAATATTTTACAAAAGAATATGATCTGTATTATATAAATGAGGTATGCTTTTATGTATTACTTTCGTTCTCCCGTCTTATTCAAATTATGCTTGGTAATGATCCATGTCATTTTGTATTTTAAATTGATATGTTGACCAAAACCTTTAACTATTTGGATTTTCTATGTGGTTCTAAGATGTCGGCAAATTAATGATTATTTTCCATCTCCTTTAAAGTTCTTTTGTCTGTCAATTGATTCCTTTATCCAACAGATAAATCTCTATTGACTGCACGTTTAAGTTTCGCCAGAAAGGTTTGCGAAAAATTTCAAGTAGCCTTTCTGGCATTGTATATCGATGGATAATAGCCATCAACCACCTAAACCTGTAACAGGAAGCAAATCAGCTGGAGTACGTTATCCCCGAGGAGTCGTCACTGGAGCATCACTTGCAGATATCCGATCCTGAGTTCCTCGACTTTTTAAGGTACTTGCTTGAGATCAATCCCGAGAGACGCCCAACTGCAAGAGAGGCGCTACAGCATCCGTGGCTTTCCCATTCATATGACGTTTGAGGTCAATTCTTGCTGAACTGTTTCTGGTCGAGTGAGTTTCTCTAGAGATATTCCAGCATCACTTTGAAGTGTATCGTCCCGTTAATTGGGAGGATCATATATATTGCTCTATGCTGATTCTTTTCCGCTACACTATACCTGACCGTTCACACTCTGCCTTACATTGATTGATTTACAGTTTTGTAGGATTAGACTATCATTCCTTGAAATGTAAATACCATTCTTATCAGTTATGAGATAAAACACGAGCGATTGCTGCGGTCATCCATCCTTACATGTACTTTCCACATGTGACACAACAGCAGATATTGATATGTTTTGTGTCTATACATTTTCTGAAACATATGTTTCTTGGGAAACCTGGTTCTCGCTGTTGAGAATTGGACAACATGAGTTTGCTTGTTTCTTGAATCTTGCATCAACTTGATCTCCCTTCTTGTTCCAGACGTCGACTCTGTCTACAGCCGATCTGCAGGTCGTTAGTTCTGCCCGAACCGAAAATGACTAGTTCGCAGGTCAATTTCCGAAGTCACGAACACGGTCAGTAGCGTATATGATCTGAAAATCCAAGTCTTTTTGTGCATGTATGAGACACGGTTTTTGCAGTGAAGTCTTCTCTGTGATGCAGACTTGACTTGTCTGATTTTGTCTTTTTGATCGGCATTGATAGCTCTTGTAAGTTGTACCGTAGTACAACGTTTTTTGATCCATGGAACGATGATTATTCTACTCGTAACTCCTTTTCTGACGCAGCTAAGACGCAAAAATGACATCGGAGGAAATTAAATAAAAGGATCATTACGTCTATACTCCCATATTTATAGTTTATTTACATAAATTATTCATATTTTTTAAAAATTACACATACATCTATCAGTAACATCAACATCATTTACACGAAGAGTTTAATGCAATTTAGTCATTTGTGATATTATAAAGAGCATATTATCCCTATTTAAAAAAAAAATAGCAATTTACGCCCCCTGTATTAATTAAAATGAAGCAATTTATCTCCATGTCTAGGGGGTAAATTGCTAATTTTGTTCAAGGGGATAATTTGCTCATTTACAATGTGAGGTTGCTTGTTTTTTTCCCTTCACATAAACTACCCCTATTTTTTGAAAAAATATACGAATACCTTTTAGAAAATTCAACATCACTATACAAAGTATTCTTGCTTTTAGGCAGTTAGGGTGGGTTCTGTAATTATAAAAAAATATGAATGATTTGTATAAATAGATCATTCGTTAAGAATGCAAATGTAATTATCTCTAGTACATACTACTTTTATAATCGATCGAAGATTTTAAAATGCATGACCTAACTCGTGATTGTGGTCTAGGGATGTAACTCGATCTCGGCAAAAAACTCAAGCTCGAGCTCGGGTTTTTGGTTTTGTGAGACTCGAGCTCGAACTCTAACTTTTTTAATTTTTTTTACAATTAAAAAAATATTGTTTTAGAATATTTATTTATTATATTAAATTGACAAACTCAAATTATTTTTAACAAAAAATATATTTTTTATTTTCTTCAATTATTAGATAATTTAAAAATCAATAATTATGCTTATTTTTAGATAGATATTAAAATACCATACTTTGATGATTATATAATATTAAAATATGAGATATTGCATGAATATAATTCTAATATATAATAAATATTTTGTTTATTAACTTGATATACACCGCAAAACAATATGATATTGACAAATTATCATGTGATAATTTTAAAGTTATCATTAAAATATATATTAAGTAATAATAATTTTTATCTTATCATTATATAATTATTAGTGATAAAAATTGTATATAAAACTGTCACTGAATACAATTAATGGCACATCTATAGTGACAACACAATATAGTGATAAGTATTATTTATTGTTATTGGATCGTCACTAGATATGTCACCTATTGTATTTAGTGACCACTTTGTACACATTTTTTTTGTTACTAATTCAATTTAATTATAATTTTTACAAAATAATAGTAATTATTAAAACCATAAAATTTATTATTGTGACAAACTAAACATTCTTATTACTAAATATATATATATATAATTAGTGACAATATTAAAATTGTCATTTAATATTTTTTTGCTCACTAATTTTTTATTTTTATAGTCATACTATTATATGTGTAATTAAATATATAAAAATAATTAAAGAAAAACTCGATGATCAAAGTTGACTCGATTCAAACTCGACGAACTAACTCGACTCATCTGCCAAACGATTGTGGTAAACTTGTTTTATATAAAATAAAAAAAATAAAAAATAAAAAAAGAGTTGATGTATGTTTGGTTGGGTGTGGGGGAATGGAGAATTATTAAACATAGGGATCTACAAAGTTAAGAAAGCCACCAAAAGTGGGAAAGAAACTGTCTCTTGTGATTGGCAGAATTCCATGTTTTTGTCGGTTTCTTACTATTGCTGTTCTTGATTCATACCATGTCTTGCAACGCGCGTGGATGTGGATGTGGATCCAATCCTAACAATCCATGTCTTTGGGATTTTCCCAGTTCGGTTAAATCGATCGAATTGAATCGAATTAAATTGAAAATTTTGTTTTAATTTTTGTTTTTTTTTTAAAATTAGTTTTTGATTTTGTGTTTTCGTCATCATTCGATGATCGAATCGAACTGAAAATCATTTTTTTTTTAAATTTATATATTTTATTTTATTAATTATTATTACTCACACACATTACACATAGTCACATTTATTAGTAAGTCGTAAGTAATGATTTTTTTCATGCACTTTTATTGTTTTCTAATTTCTTTTTGTTTTGTTTCTTAGGTGTAAGTTGATGATTGATGCTCGATGTCAGAACTTCAATTCAATTTGCTATATGTATTATTTGAATATTGAATATTATAGTTGTACTATTAAATTTGAATTTAAATTAAATGAATGGATTGTTATTGTGTTCTTTTATTTTGATTTGAAATTTTGAATTGTATCTATAAATATTATTTTCATTATACATTTTATTTTTTAGATTTTGATATTTTGGTACATGTATTTTTGGATAAAATTGGAAAAACACTAAAATTATTTATATATATATTTTTAAAAAAATTGGATTTTTCAGTTTAAAAAAAAAAAAAAAACTGAATAGTCTTGGGTTTAAACAGAACCGAACCTACAGTGTTTGGTTCGATTTTTTATTTCTGAAGATGGTGAACCAAATTCGTATTAATATTCAACTAGCACAAATGTACACATATATTATTTTTATTCAAAAGTTTAAGTAATAATTCGTCATTTTTTTATTATTGTAAAAATTTTATTTGAAATAAAACTAATGTATACTATTTATAAAAATATTTTAAAAATATTTAAAACAAAATATATCAAGAAATAAAACAAGATTTGATTCTAATGGTATACATGTCCATTTTAGTCATTTTATCAATTAAAGACTGTATTATGCCAAAACCCTAACATTTTATAAGCTTTAACATCTTATTTTGCCCAAACACTTTGAGAGTTTATTTTTAAAATAAGATCTAACATTTTATAAGCTTTTAAAACATCTTATAAGATGTTTTAAAAAAGCTTAGCCAAACACCCTCTTAGTGACAATTATTGAAGGACAAAGTACCATAACAAATGTACATTGAAAGGGTAAATTGCAAAAACAATAAAGTTAGGGGTGCAAATTGCTATTTATCCGTTCTAAACACACCACAAAATAAGTAGAAGATCAGTGACAACAAAAAAAAAAAAAAAAACTAAGTGATAATTTCAATATTATCATTAATTATATATATTTACTGACAAGAATGTTTATTTGTCACAACACTAAATTTATAATTTTAATAATTATTATTATTTTGTAAAAATTGTTATTAGCAAGAAGAGTAAGAGTGATAAAAAAATATACACTAATGACACATATATGATGAGGACCTAGCGACAACAAATAATTATTGTCACTATAAATATGGCACTGATCGTATTGAGTGACGATTTTATACACAAACTTTGTAAGTATCAATTATACAGGGACAAGATAAAAACTGTTGTCGTCTTAATACACATATTTTTAGTGTTAATATTGAAATCGTCACTAATACTATATTACACAAACACTTCTTGTCATTTATGAAATTATAGGTGCACCCCTTGAGGAGTGTGTCAGTGTAATGTACTTTAGGGAGTGTTTGTATAAAATTTTGCCACTAAACAATAAATGTATTTATAATTACATCTACAACGTCGAGGGGTATTATTTATAATTTTACAAAAAATAGAACAATCAGTCCTAATCTCAGCAGATTTTAATGTATTTTTACCCAATAAAAGAACACTTTCCCTTTTCAAGTTTCATTTGAGTTATGTGTCAATTCACAATAAGAAATCTAAAGTATAAATTTTTTTTACCAAATCAAATGGAAGAATTTATGTCAAGAGATATTCCACAACATGATTATTATTCAAAAACTACTTTTTAAAGAAAAGCATAACTTAATCACCACTTCATCAACTAGTGTTTTTTTAGGTTAATGGAATTGAATGAAATCCTCTACTTCCCCACTATTGAACATTAAATCCCCATTCATTAAAAAAAGCATGAATTTCCATTTCATTACAAGAGGAGAAGAAACAAAAGCTAAAGATATAAAAGGGTTAGGCCCATGTTTTGTAGTAGTTTTTTACTTTTACGACTGAAATAAGTTGTATCGACAATTATAAGTTTAGTTGTAATAAATATTGTGAGGGTTTTAAAAATAAAAATAAAATTGAAGTATCTGATAAATATAGTGTTATATACAACGTTATTAATAGGTAAAGTTATACTTTTAGTTCTATAGGATATGGGCGATATACTTTATTAAGTTAACATTTTTTGTCTTATAAGATTTTAAAATTTTGTAGATGTGGTCCTAAAATCTAACAAATTTGATCTCACGAAATCAGTGCATGAGATCACATCTGCAATGTTTTTTAATTGTGTGGGATAAAAAATATTAGTTCTAAAAAGTGTGAGACTAAAAGTACGAATCCCTATATTGTACGGTAATAAAAGATGCAATTTTACTTTTATTAATAAGTTGTAAAAAATGATAAGGAGAAGTTTATAACTTCTGCTTAAATGAATTTAGTTTAAGTAGTTAAAAAGTATAAGTTGAAAACGAAAAACACAATTTCCGACTTATTTTGAGCCAAAAGCTAATAACGTTTAAATTAAGTTATTTGCAAATAGTTGAATGATTTGAGAATAAGTATTTTATATTTATAATAATAATTTATTTAAATAATTTTAAATTTAACATATTTTAAATCTTTTTAATTTAATTTTAAATGAATATAAATAAATTTCACTTAAAATTCTTTTACGAAGTCTTTCACTCAAAATAAAGTTCGTTAATCCAAATAAATTCTGAAAGAAAACTTCAAACCCCACCAGAAAAAATAAATAAATACATAAAAAGAAAAAGAAAACAAAAAGGGAAAAGGGTCAAAATTCCAACTGTATCAATAACACTAATCTTTGCTTGTTTATTATTTTTATCCCAGTCTCAGCGCTAGAGCGTGGCTCATACTCTCCATTTGATTTAATTTTCCTTGGCCTGATGTCTGGCCTTAGATGAATAGCCATCGCCTCCATCTTGACCACTCCTCTCCTCTCCGTCGCCCCAAAAACACACACCACACACACTCTCACTCTCTCATAAACCCCTTCCGCGGCCTGAAGATAAGAGAGACCGGAGGTCCGCACGATAATCAGCCGGCGCCAGTTCAGGTCTACGCAGTGTGCGATAATCATCAGTGTGAATTCGCGTGTTTGACGATGGCGGAGCTGGCGGCCGCTGAAGTGTACGCGCCGCGGACGATACAGGTGTGGAGGACGCTCCTGAACTGGATGGCGTTCTTCTTCCAGATCTTCGCACAGATCCTCCGCGGTACCCCGTCGTTTAATCAGGTCCTATCTTATGTTGGCATCCGTCCCGGCTCTTTGCTCTCTACTGCCCCTCACGCGCCGCAGTTTAAGCCTCTGTCGGTGGTTGAGCTGACGGAGTTCTCGGCAGAGCCAGAGGAGGCGCCGCCTCCAGCCGCCGTTCCAGTTTCCGTTGGTGGAGGGAAGATGGTTGATTCTCCACCTTTAGAGAAACTAACGGTAATTTTCGAGGAGCTTGGTTAAAACTTGGAGATATTTGAATTTGTTTGGTTAAGAAGAGCTAATGAACATCGCTGTTGCTGAAATTATTATGGTTGACTTTGGGAAGTGCTTCAGTTGATTGTAGCTATCGATCGAATTTGTGTATAAATTTGTACATATTAAGATCTCTGCGCTAAATTAAGTTGGGGATTATGTATTCCTTAGTAGGATTTACTGAGATTCAACTAGTGTGTTAAGGATTGATAGTTTGTTAGAATTTGGAGTTAAAACAAGAGGGATTTGATAATTTCATATTTAATTTGTCCTGTCCCCCTTCAATTTGTCTATATAATGCTACCTTAAATTAGATAGTGATGAGATCCTGGTGTCAAATTTAGGAATCTATTTGCTGCTAACATGGGCAAAAGTGGGCCATATTGTCATAATGCTACTTCATTCCAGTGAAATCAATCTAAGTGTTGCATTAAATCACTACCTGCCTAAACTTTGGTATTGTGATGCAAAACTTTTTTATGATGAATGTAGTGAAGATTTCTTTGGCTAGACTGACATAGGGACTCAAGTAGGATGAGGTTTTAGTCTTTTGTCATTGCAGTTACAGTAATCACTAGAATATTTTTTGCATACTTTATTAATGCAATCCAGAAAAGACGTAGCCTGCTAGCTCAGATGCATCTATAGTTTTTGCGGGGGGCGGAAGATCTAAATGAGCCTTAATTTATAATTGCGGAACATCTATTATTGCCAGTTGGAACTAATACTGGGGAAATTTAGTGTATGGGATGTACTGGAGTGTGAAGTGACTTCTAGAAAGTAGAAACTGCTATTGACATGTTGCAATGACGTAAGTCCACTTATCCATAACATTTTGTAGAGGTACCGTACAAAATGACGGCTATGGCTGTATCTTTTGCAACCTCACTGTCATATATTCTTTTCCTGGTTATTGCTGTTTACTGATTTGCCTGATCCAGTACCATCTACCTATCTTTATTAGTCACATTAACAGGTGTCTGGTCAATAGGATAAGGATAGTTTAAGACTATATGTTGCAAGAAACACTGTCCATATACTAATGGATTTGCATAATATATCGTCAAAGAATTATCTAGTGAGCTGAAAATTGTGATTGTGAAGTGAAACAAGCATGGCAAAGACTTCAGACATGAAATCCCTGCTGACAAGCAGTAACCCGCAATTCCTAAAGTGGTAGAAGTTTGAAGCCATGACAAGAATAGGGTTGTGGCGCAGGTCTCAAATAAATCAAGGGCAAGAGCCCCGTGTATGGGTAATTGATCAAATACAAGATTATATTAATACTATCAAGTAGAAAAAAGAAACTCTACTTTTATTACTTGGACAAGTGGATCCTATTCGTGATTTATTTACATACCGGAACTCCATAAATGAAGGATACAAATTCAACAAGTGGTTGTATATTGGATTTCTTATAGTTTGCATATGATATTTTGGGGTCAACCTATGAGGAGTATGATTTTGTACTTATGGCTCATTCACATAAACATCTAGTTGAAATTAAAGAGGTTTTGTTACTGGACTAGAAAGGTATAAAGCTATATCCATAAAACTTTATTGGGCGATAGTTTAAATTATTTTCCGCTTATAAGAAGAAAAAGGAGCCATATGAAATTTTAGCTTTACTAATCTTATGAGTGGATAGCACACCCTTTTGATCTCATTGGTTGTTGGTGAACTAGTTAAATGTTATCGTTTTTTCTGATTTAGATACATAAGTCAATACCATTCATAAAATTGCATGGTTTAAGCATGTGTTGGTGTAAATAATTCTTTTGATGACCATGAAGCTGCCAGATTTGTTGCTAATGTTTATTTTTAATCTAAATTTCTAATATCCATATCTGCTCACTGGTGACAGGTCGTTCTTGATTTGGATGAAACTCTGGTATGTGCATATGAAACATCCAGTTTGCCAGCTATGCTACGGACCCAAGCTACAGAAGCTGGCATAAATTGGTTTGAACTGGAATGCATCTCTTCTGACAAGGTGAGTTACCGATTCTGTTAGATGTCAATGACTAGGCATAAAACTGGAGTGGGTCTAGATATTTGATATTGCTCTCATACTATTTGTGTGGTTGGACTTGTAGGAATTTGAAGGCAAACCTAAGATCAACTACGTGACAGTGTTTGAACGTCCTGGACTGAAGGAATTTCTAAACCAGCTTAGTGAATTTGCTGATCTTGTATTATTTACAGCTGGACTTGAAGGTTTTCTGTTTGTTTATGATGCCTTACTTTCCTCAATATTTAGCATTTCAGCTGCATTTGTGTAGAATTTATATTACATGTTAGATTATCATTTTTATGTTCTTGCAGGCTATGCTAGACCTCTTGTTGATAGAATAGATGTTGACAATCGATTCAGTCGAAGACTTTATCGGCCTTCTACCATTAGCACGTATGTTTTCTGTTCATGCAGTGTCAATCACGGGGAATATTTGGTATTTTCTCATGATTTATTATATTTTGTCAAGAAGTTAGTGGTTATGCATTTCTGTTGCATTTAGATTTGCCAGATTTGTCTATTTGCTGTTGCTTTTTCGTGTGTCCAAGGCATAGCTAACACCCACTTAAGCATGACATCTAGATGCGTTCACATGGGCATGGTGGTGTAAAGTCGAAGAACATAGGAGAAATAAATAGCACGCACTATTCGACCGGTACACTAGCAGGATACCATGTTTGTCACTAACTTCATCTTGTATCCCCAATGGTGCTAAGATAATGTTAAGATTGGGAGAGTATGTAATCAGCTGAATATAATGAATTCTGAAGATGATTAATTCTGAACATAATATCAGAAATCATCCTTGGTTAAACAGTATCATGCAGTATTGACCACTTTTTTTCTTTTTTCTTTTTTTTTTCTTTTTGTATTTGGCTTCTGAACTGCGCATTCTGCTGTTGCCAACCCTTACTAGTCACTGTTTCAAATGTGTAATCTCAGCTGTTAAACCCCCTGTGGTGTTGTGAGAACCATGTGATACAAACATCAGTCAAATAGGTTTTAATCACTCTTTCCATTAGTCATTATTTGAGCTTCCATACTTGAATTAGATTTCTCCAGACGTGTGCTCCTTTAATGTGTATGTAAATTGAAATTATAGTCTTGTATTGCTCCTCAATGTGTATGTAAATTGAAATTATAGCCTGTATTTATACCTAAGTAAATTTTCTCATTTTATTGTTTTTAATTGCATTGCTTAACGCACTTTGACCCTTTTGCGTGCTGGCAATGTACTCCAGTGTGCTGAATCATTTTTCTTCATTTTCTCTCTGAATTATTTCTTGGGATTGAAGCCTCTTAGTCTGTCAATTTAAATGAAAATGGACTTTGGAAGCATCTTTTTCGGCACTCTACTTAGAGAGTTGTCTTCATCTCTGGCACACTGCTTGGCCACACATCAGTAATGAGGTGTTGCATCCATTCTGCTTTGCCAAAGCCCTGCGAACAGAATCCTTTCTTCCTCCCTGTTTCACCAATGAGAACCATGTTGATATAGTTCATTAGTATTGCAGTGCCAGAAAATTCTCAAACTTGTCTTCTATACTACTGCACCAACATAGAAAAATCCCCTTTTTTATTCTGCTGCTGTATGGCAGTAACTGGCATTTACTGCCACTGGTGATCTAGACCTGGAGTTAAACATAATCTGATTAATTGGATGGTTTACAAACGGTCAAAGTATTTCATGTATTTGGTAGAATTAAACATTATAGCTAAATGAGTTAATACGTAGTGGTTGAGATGACCACATTAGTGTTGATTTCGGGGAATAATGCATCTCATATGTGGTACTGAAGCATCACTTGACTGTTAGCTTGGTCTGGGGACAAATTGAAATTGGGCTTGGTCATGGCCAGACATAATAAGGCTGCAGATTTTCATCAACTAGAGATCCTCAATTTTTTCCTGCATCTTCTGAGTCCAGGATGCTTTCCTCCTCCTAGTTTAGAAGCTGGTGGTTTGTTGTTTCCTAGTTATGTACTGTGATGGTCATGCTTGTAGCCTGTTTTCATTTTCTGTTGATAAGGCTAGGATGTGATAAAAAGATTATATAATATTTATTTTTCCAAAATCTTCCTTCATCTTCTTAGTTTGACATGTTTTAAGGGAACCGTTCAATTCAGATTTTAAACTTACATGTTTATATTTCGAAAAAAATAGACAAAAGGTGGTCATGTATGTAGAATTATTTCATAAAAGGTACAAAGTGGATAGTTTTTTGAATGTGTAGTTCTGAGGTGTCTAACACAATTGTTAACTAAATAAAGAAGTGTCTAACATGAAAACGACTTCGGTTAAACTTTGTGCCAGTAGGTGGAAGGAAGGCATAAGAAGATGAATAATAGTTGTAGTGGAGAACGTCACAGTAATCTCTTTCATTACTTCTTCTTCTTTTTTTTTTTTTTTTTTCAGTATTAAACTTTAAAATATGGAAGAGAAAAAGTGGGTTTGGGAAGTTTTTATGTGTTGTTGCTAGGACTGAAGAACAAAGCAAGGTAATCGAGGTCCAAAATTCACTTGATAAAAGCTTGTTCGGGCTTGTTTCTTTACTCATAACAGACCAAAATTGTATACCTGCTATTGTTTGATAAATTTTGATACTGGCTTCAAGTTAGACTTAAATAAGGTAAGAAATGATTGAATGTGCCTAACATATGAAGCAACTTGAGCCCGTTCAGTGTTGAGCTCAATTAAAGCTCGATTTCATTTGTGCACCTTGGACTGTTTGAACAGTATTTAAAATGTGGAACAAGGATTTGTGGGCCCAAAGAAGTTTGTGCTTGTATAACTTACTATTTAATACTCCGGCTATTCAGGTGCTAAATGGCTTGGACTTTATTATCTAGATTTGTACCATATAGGTTCTATATTTAGGATAGACAAATGAAAAGGCATCATTTGTTATTCATCTGTTTTCTTTACTACTTCCATGACGTAATTTTGGGTTTCCTTTCACCAAGTCTTTTATGGTGATAGTAAGGATGGTGGTGATATAATATGTATCTTGACTAAAGTAGCTCGCGCGAACTTCTTTTGATGGACCAGCTTTAAGGAAAACCTGAATGCCTTTATTTATATACTAACATTCCTCTTATTTTATCAAGAATTATTTTGTTACTGTGTACCATGTGAAATCTAGTTTTAGCATAGATAATCACTAGAACATTGCTCTTATACCTTTCTATTGTAGTATGAATTCAACATCCATCTTAAATTACCATTCTGTGCCTACTGCAAATTTGTATTGTTGTCATCCTCCTATTCATTTATCTTGGAGACTCACTATTTTCAAATAACAGGGAGTATCGTGAACATGTAAAGGATTTATCTTGCTTGTCAAAGGACTTCTGTCGAATTGTAATTGTTGACAATAACCCATTTAGTTTCTTATTGCAACCATTAAATGGAATTCCATGCATACCATTTTCTCCTGGACAACCTCACGACGTACAGGTATATGTAACAGAAATTTGGTTCTTCCTCCCATTCTTCTCTTCTCTTCCTCAAAACTAATTTGTAGATCTGCGTACTTATCAGCTGATGGAAGTTATCCTCCCATTGCTCAAGCACCTTTCTCTGCAAAAGGATGTAAGACCTGTCCTCTATGAAAGGTTCCATATGCCTGAATGGTTTCGGAAGCACGGAATTCCTGCTTCAGGGTGGACATAGGAAAACATTGTTGATCGTTGTGCCTGTCTTATATATTTTATTTAAGCGTCCAGGCTAATTATTCTTTTCAAGAAGGCAGCATCTCTTAGCCAGAGCGACAAAATTTTGTATAGCATTATTCCGTGCATGGAAGCAGCCATTGATGAGATTCTGATTATCTCAAGTCTTACTGGAGGAATTCCGTTCTACGCAATCAAACATTGTGCAATCGTGAAAAAGTAAGATTCGTGTAACGTTGTTCGTAGTATTCCAGCATCATGGGATGTCGCAATGTCTCCCTAGTGTGGTATGCTGTTGATACAATGAATTATTAGTCGTGGCACAGGCCTTGGTGCATTTCTGTGTAATAGATACGTGATAAATTTAAATGAAGTATTTCTGTAAATATCTCATCAAGATTCTGATAATTACCCTTCTAGGTTTTTAAACTTTTGTCTAGTCTATACAAATGGTGCCTAAATTTTGCTAGTCGTATTCAGCATCGTTAATCAGAGGTAGCCATTGATAAGTGTAGGACGGCTTTCACTCTTTTATTATTCTTTTTATAACCTCAAGGAATTTAAAACGATGACGCCCTTTTATTTTGATAACTGAATTTAGATTCCAGTTCATGTAATTTCCCTATACATGAACCTGTCTGTAATGTTGTCCCCAAACCAATAGCATATGAAATTACATGGAATGTATTAGGCAGCTTTTCTACTAAGAACGCGATGCACTAATTCATGCTTGTTTGTTGCATTGTGCGTATTGCTGTAAAGCCTATCTTGCTATTATCTATTGAAGGGTGGAGCCTGCCAGCTTACGCTGGGCATCTGCATTATGTGTGTGTGTGTGTGTGTGTGAGAGAGAGAGAGAGAGAGAGAGAGAGAGAGAGAGAGAGGCATGTGAAAAATTCTCTTTACCTTAAAAGATATAGATGCATTACTATAGGGCTGATTATATGTAAATTTTCTTTGAAAATATAAAATTACAGTTTTTTTTAAAATACAATTAAAAAATTACACTTACTCCTCTGTAAAAAATTCACAGTTTACACCCAACCTATTTTGGTTAGACTTTGAATGAAAAATACTGGTTTTAGCAAAAATTTACATAAATTTTTTATTTTACTTCTTATTTAACATTCTCATATAATAATTTTGTACTTATAAGAGGAAAAATGCAACAATGTTAACCTCATTTTATATATATATATATATATATATATTTATTACATTTAACTCTTTATAAGTACACAAATATATATGGAAATGTTGAATGAGGAGCAAATTTGAAAATTTGTGCAATTTTTTTTTCTGATGTTAATATTCTTCTTCTAAATCCTAACGAAAAGGAATAACGTGTAAACGAAAAATTTTCGAATGGTGTGCATATATAATTTTAAAAAAAAATTATAAGAAAAGTATAATTTCACATTTTAAAAGGAATTTAAGTATAATCAACCCTTATTAATATTAGGGACACAATGATTTTGTTTGGAATAGAGGGAGATGGGATGGAGTGGCTTAAAGCAGCATGCAACTCCATGCTCCTAAAGCTGTGGAACAAATGAGAAAAAGTTGAGAGAATATTGCAACATCCTTCTTTCTTTCCTTAGCTTTTCTTTTTTCCAATCTGCCCACAGCCACCTTTGACTGGGAAATTACAATTTGGTATTTTCCAGAGCACATCTTCTGGTAATGGTAAGCTTTTCAGGGTGGACTGTGATATAGACGTTTCACCTTTTTTATGCAAATGCTCAATTCTATATGAATGTCCATTCTTCTTGGTTGATGCACCTTTTCTCCACACGAGTTCACGATTTTGTCTTGAAAAGGCGTCTCGTTAGGGAGAAGAGGTCTTGTAGCTTATATGCCATTCAAACTTCTCGTTTACAACCAATATAAGATCCTTGCCTACCTCATCATTATTCATCATTTCAATATGAATCATTATGGTCCCTGCAAAAGCAGAAGCATCACCTTAGCTTGTTTCTTTTGGATCTTATAAAAATTTGGATTCTTTTTGGGTCAATTTATATATTTTTCAAAATGTTACATCGTATCTTTGAAAATTTATAAAATTTAATCAGTGTTCCATGAACTTTCCAGAAACGAGCTCGTAAGCTTAAAAAATAAGATGTTCGGAGCATCTAAGTTTTTTTAAGAAAAAGTAAAGAGTTTTTAACTTATCTTCTAAAATCTTGACATGTTTTCTTAAAATTAATTATATAGTTATTATTACTAATTTTGTATAAGTTTCATCATTTTATTTCATTCAAACATTTTGGGAACTTGTTGTTAAAATTAAAAATATCTTATACCATATAAGAGCTTATATTTTTTTTTATAACATCTTATAAGCTCCATGTAATTATTAATTTATAAGATGAAAATACCTTCACTAATTTGTTATATTGCTTGGCATAATTCACAGTTTTTTGTATTAACAATTCTCTCTTTCTCTCTCTCTCTCTTCCTCGCCCCTCATCTTACAAATAAAAAAAAAATTAATCATGCCAGATACCATAACATCTTATAATATATAAAAACATCTTATAAATTTTAACATTTTATTTTATTCAAATATTTTAAGAGCTTATTTTCAAAATAAGATCTAATATCGTATAAGCTCCTAAAACATCTTATAAGATATATAAATTTATAAAATTATTTTAGAAAAACTTAGCCAAACACCCTTCAAATAAGAGTTTACTAAACGACGTATATGACTAAATACGAAAAACGAGGAAACACAAAACATAATCAAACATAAAATTACCAAATAAAAGATTTTCCGAGGCAACTCAACACAACATATGGTGTCATGCATCCACTTTAGATTTTCTACCTTAACTTACTGTTTTAATTACATTATATTTCACAGCACTTATGCAAATTAATTAGTATATATTTTAAAAACAATTATATTTTACATACCTACCTACATGCATGCTTGACAGTAAAATATAAATTAAAACATCATCATATAATAAAATTCTCAAGATCCTTCACGGAGAGTATGACTGACTTGATTCATGATCATTTTCATTTATATATATATATATATATATATGAAGCAAATGATATTGCTATGCATGTGATCAGTGGATGAAGTAATGGGTCGGATTTTCTATGGTAACTTTTGTTGTATTTTTTTATTCCATTTTTCGTATATAATAAATTAATATTCTATTAAAATAATATTTTTCCAATCTTAAATTCGACCCAATATCTAAATTAATAATTTCGATAAATTAATAAGATAATAATTTTTCGGGAGACACACGTATAATTTTATGGTCCCTTCCATATTATAAATTAATAATTCTATAAAATTACAACACAACTAGGACAATTTAGTAAAATATAATTTTATTATTGTTTGCTTCTTCTTAAAATTTAAATCTAGTTGTATTTTCTTTCTAACTTTTTTTACTGTATCCAAAAGTTCTGATTCTCCATTCTGATACTGCAATAAAAAATAGCAAAGAGTTGTTGCCACTATAAGTGTTTCCTGCTGCGTAATCGGTTGCAAAGACATTATATCATTTTCAATTTCATCCTCAATAGAATTTTCGACAACATTAGCTACAGTTTTTTCTAAATTTTGGACCTCTACCATGTATCATTTTACTTGAATAATCCAATAGGTATTGACATCCATAAAAATTTAAATAAAAAAAGTTTCCTTAAATTAATAAATCATTAATTTATCGATTAATTAACACCTCTTAAACTAATAAAATTATGTGATCTCAACGTTATTAATTTATAGAGATTTTACTGACAACGCCAGCTGGAAAGTGGGAATTCGTAGACCATCAAAACTCTTTTCATGCTGACTTTGCATCTGAATTTGGTTTGATCATATTCTAAAATAGGGCTAAGTAAATAAATAATTTTTGGTTCATTAGTGGCATCTTTGGTTAGGTGAAGAATTCATATCAAAAGATATAATATGTACAAAAATAATAGTTCACATTCAACTGCTACAATGATAGATCAAACTTTTCTCTAGCAGGAAGCTGACTTATAAGTTTTTTTATTCTTTTAGTGGTAATT
Source organism: Sesamum indicum (assembly GCF_026168435.1). Taxonomy (NCBI): domain Eukaryota; kingdom Viridiplantae; phylum Streptophyta; class Magnoliopsida; order Lamiales; family Pedaliaceae; genus Sesamum; species Sesamum indicum. Next base: position 15,711,836 of record NC_142660.1, on the reverse strand, counting down.
ACATAATTACATCGACATCTTGATATATCGAGTAGTATATTATTTCAATCACTACATCAATATAACTTAGAATAATAAACAAATTACAATAACTCACATAAAATGAGACTAAACACACATGTTGCAATGGGACTTGATCTCATGACCTCAAACTTGTTCATGAAACCTGTTAGTCTCCAATCATGCCATATGTATTGGAAAACTAGTACATAAATTTGACTTTTTTTTAAAAAATTTTTTTTAATCTTTTCCAATGGAATTTAACTAGTGAGATATATTTAGGAGATAAGGGAGTCTTACAATACATTTAAAAATAAGGGACTCAAAAAGGATAAAATGAACAAATAAGGGACTAATTAAGAAATTTGACTCACTCCCCCCCCCCCCCCCACCATAGAAGACTCATATCATGTGTCAAATTTCCTAGTACAAATCCCATGATAGCTAGTTTGAGGGAGTGGTGGGATCCCAACATCTCAAAAACACATGTATATATATCTTCATTTGAATTAACATCAAAAGTGTACCATAAATTATTACCATGTACCAACTCATTGCATGTGACTATGAATCTTCCTATGTTCATTACAAAACAAATAGAAGTGTGTCATACACTTTTTGTAAGATTTTGGAAAAGACCTATATATATAGGGATAAATTTCGATCATCTCTTCTCAAATTCGGCATAAAAATAAATATTTTATCGTCGTTTAAAAAATTATAACTTATTTTCCTAATTTTAGCGTTCGTCTAACAACGAGCTTATTATGTTACCTTCTTTAGGTTTTCATTCACTTTTTACGGGGAACCGGACAAAATGCCTTTGGATTATGAATTACAATATTACATATTTGTTAGAATTTTCTAAAGTGTTTTTATGCACTAATATGTCTGATGGATTATTTACTTTAAGCCACCCTCAAATTATTTTTCTTATATTTTTCAAACATAATTTTTTAAACTAGTAAGGATAAAGCAGTAATTTTGCATCACTGTTTAGAGGCAACATAATTATTTTTCATGTGAAAAGAGTATTTATAATTTTTTAAATAACAATTAATATTTATAATTATATCAAACTTCGAAAAAAATAGTTGTAATTTTCGCTGCATATATATATATACATGTAAAATTGATGGCACATAGTAAACTACATTTGTCATTGTACTATATGATGGATGTGTCTCTGTCTATCATCATGAAAAATATTCCATCACCAATTTTGGTTAACATTTGTGTCCACATTACCAAGATTTAATGTACTTCAAGAAATATGACATTTTTGTTGTTTTATTCATTTACTACACATTTTGACATAATTAATTATCAAGGCTGAAAATAAAAAGATATGGTTAATAATAATTAATTACTACAAAAACTATTAATTGTTTCAGTAATTGAGGTCAAAAAAATAATCATAGCTAAAAAATCATGGTAAATGCTTCGCTTATAGCTAAAAATTCATGGTCAATAGACTTTGTCGTAGTTAATATCATGACAAATACCATTTGGGCTAAATGCATTTTTTGTTCCGTAACTTATGTCATTTAATATTTTTGTCTCTATTTTTTTAATTTTTACCATTTCAGTCTTTTTCTTTTTCGTTGGAGTTCACCTCCCAGGGAAGAAGAGTGAACTCCAATGAAAAAAATGATTGATATTGCAAAAATAAAAAGAGGCAGACGAAATTCCACCTTAGAAAGTTAGATAACAAAAATCTCAGATAATTTAATTTACACGATAAAAAATGTCCATAATATCTAAATATTTCAAATATCCAATATTTTTCCAAATTAATGAACTTTTATATATGAAACTCCACTTAAAAAATATATATCCAAACAAGGTATATAATATGTTGATATTCCTAGAAAAGTTAAAAGTTAGGTAAAGAGAAGTTCCTCACACTGGTCTTGTCTTGACTCTTGTTTCTTCATTCATATTAATTTGAAACATGTGTTTTCTCATTGGGGCTGTCTGAGAATTTTTGGAATTTATACTGTTTAATAATCACTACTGCCTAATAATAATAATTTGATTGTAACCACTTGGACTATCAAATGAGAATACTCCCCCACCTACTTTTTATAAAATTATATCTACACCTTGTACAATTACAATTATATTCATATCGATACTTTTTGAGAAATAAAAATTTATACAAACACCCCTCAAGATAACTGAATTGACATGTAATTGCGGGGTGTATTTATCATTTTATAAAAAATTGGGGATGTTTGTGTAGATTTTAATGGGTGTCGACGTAATGTATATTGAGGATAATTACACTGCCTTCCCCTGAGGTCTGGTGTAATTACATGCACGTAGACCCCATGTGGTTTTAAAAATTACGTCTAATACCTCTGAGGCTTATTTTTGCCTAACAAATTGATTCATCCACTATTCAAATTCATCGAATTTACTGAAAAAAGAAAAATAATTTTTGAACCTACAGTGTCTCTTGCAAAAATGTATTATTCCTTACATTATAATGACTACGTGTTAAAAAACAATTATGATAAATTAATACTATTTATCATGGTTAAATAAAATAATATACACAATTAAGATTCAGCCACGGTTGATCAACATTTCCTGTTGCTTTTTACTACGGTTAATATTTTGGTCTCGTATGCAAAAATAATGATAACACCAGTTGTTTATCCGTGATTAATTAGTACTTGCTATAATATTTTATTTTACTATGATAATTAAACATAAAATCATATTTCTTTTAGTGTATCGTTCAAAATATTGGGCCCACCACCACAATCTTATTGAATTATCAGTCAATATGAAATCAATCAATTATCTTTTTCATTCTTTTTTTAAAAAAAAATAAATATAAAAATTTCATAATTATTTTAAAATACAAAATAATAAATTCACTAAATTTATGGATATCCACCTTAAACAAACTCAACTGGCACAAGATAATAAACTTAGATTTAAAAAATCCATAATTTTTTAGGGTATCCAAAGTCCAAAAGTCCAAACCTGCTCTGTCCTAAATCATAGGATGAATTACAACCAACTTTCATATGGTTTACTATCCTCCTTATTGTAACGTTCGTTCAATAACTAGCCCATTTTGTAGTTTTTTTTGGTGATTTGAACAAAATACCCTCGTGAATTATAAAATAATTTTACTTAATTCTTTGAAAAATTTATGGATTGGAAGGGCAAGAAGAAATTTTACCTAGTCAACTTTATTAAAATTTGTTTATTGAAAAAAAAATACAACAAAGATAAAATAGATATTTTTAGGTCATCGTCTAAAAATTATATAATTCGATGAAATATAAAGAATATTGATAATTTTTTAAGTATACTAAATTTGGAAAGAGTTTGTTGTAATTCACCCAAATCGTAATTTGATATTTTTAAACATTAAGTAACATAAAAAATTGATTGTAAAAATACGGTATGAAAGTCGAAAAGCCTCAACAGATTGAGATAGGATGAAAAGTTGCAAAACTTCCCTAAACTCTTCCTCTTCCCTGCAGAGTAGAACTTCCTCTTTCTCTATCTACAAATGAGGGCCACTCCGATCATCTCTCCTAAAGAAGCAGCTCCCCTTAGATGAAGACACCCTTTTCAGCGGTCATCTCCGCCACCTTATTGTTTCTCGCCGCCGTGTGCCCTCCTCCTCCTTCCGCGCATGGTCTTGGCGGCTCCGCCGCGACCCTCGCCGTAGTCTACGGTTCTTCCATCACCGTCTGCACCATAGTTGCGCAGCAGCCAATCCAACAGATTCAATGCTGGCGGAACGGCAAGTTACTGCCGCCCATCCTTCCCACCACGTCCTTCGACGCCGTTGCCGGTGGCCGGGACACCCTCTGCGGCTTTCGGTCCGGGGGTTTCAGCCTCCTCTGCTGGAACACAACACTCAATCCGAAGAGAATTTACGACGACGCTTCGTCTCCGCTGACTTCTCTCGTGATTGGCGACACTCAAATTTGTGCGTTGAGGAACGTTACTTCGGGGAATAATAATGCGATTTGCTGGCGAGGAAATAGTGTTTCTTGGGCTCGAATTCCTACTGGTAATCCTCAATTTCGCGTGATTTCATCCGGGTTGGGATTTTCTTGCGGAGTTCTTGAGAATAATAACCGGGTTTTGTGCTGGGGAGATGATGGAACTTCTCTTTCGATACAATCGGAGTTCAAGAATTCTTCGATGATGAATATTCAGGTCGGGGGAGGGTTTGCTTGCGGGATGAATAATGCCGGATTTGTGGTCTGCAAGGGGAATAACGATAATGGACAACTCAACGTACCCGCTAATACGGCGTATGAATACAGGGGTCTGGCTCTGGGGGCCAACCACAGCTGCGCGATCAGAAGACTGAACCACACGGTGGTTTGTTGGGGTGGAAATGGTGAGTTCTCTAGTAGTATAACTGATGGCATTTCGTTTGAATCAATTGTCGCAGGGCTTGATTTTACTTGTGGATTGATCACAAGCAATTTCTCGATTATTTGTTGGGGTCCCGGTTGGCCTAATCGGTATTATGAATCTGGGATAGAGCTGCCTTTGCAGAAGACTCTTCCAGGGCCGTGCGTGGAGAAGGGGTGTGAGTGCAATTTATACCCTGAATCTCAAGTACTTTGTTCTGGAAATGGTCATATTTGTAGACCTTGTGATATTCCAACTTCAATTCCACCAATTTCACCGCCATCACTTGCACCTCCACTAGTTGTTATTAGTCCTTCCCCGCCTTCTAAAGGGCTCAGAAGGGGTTTATTGGCTTTCGCTGTTGTTGGATCAGTTGGTGGATTGGCTGGGATCTGTACAATGGTTTATTGTTTGTGGACTGGTGTTTGTATTGGGAAGAAGAAGATTCATAATTCTGTGCAGCCAACCATTAATGGTTCTAATGCTGCTCAACAGTCTAGTAGCAGTCCACCTTCACGATCATCCACTCTTAGGCGCCAAGGTTCGATACTCATGAGGCGCCAGAGGAGTGGGACGTCGTCGAAACACACCGACAGGGCCGAGGAGTTCTTGTTCTCGGACCTTGTTGCCGCTACCAATGATTTTTCTTTAGAGAACAAGATTGGAGCTGGGAGCTTTGGGGTCGTTTATAAAGGGAAACTTCCTGATGGTCGTGAGGTCGCTATTAAAAGAAGTGAGACGGGTCCAAAGACAAAGAAGTTTCAAGAGAAGGAGAGTGCGTTTGAGTCAGAACTAGCGTTCTTGTCTCGGCTTCATCACAAGCATTTGGTTAGGCTAGTGGGTTACTGTGATGAGAGGGATGAGAGGCTTTTAGTTTACGAGTATATGAAGAATGGAGCTCTGTATGATCATTTGCATGACAAGAACAACGTTGAAAAGAGTAGTAGCATTGTGAATTCTTGGAAAATGAGGATCAAGATTGCACTGGACGCCGCTCGTGGGATTGAGTACCTCCACAACTATGCAGTTCCTCCAATAATTCATCGAGACATTAAGTCTTCAAACATATTGCTCGATGCAAATTGGACTGCTAGAGTGTCTGATTTTGGATTGTCGCTAATGGGGCCTGAGAATGATCGCGATTATAGGCCAACCAAGGCAGCGGGTACAGTGGGATACATCGACCCAGAATATTATGGACTAAATGTGTTGACAGCAAAGAGTGATGTTTATGGTCTTGGAGTGGTGTTGTTAGAACTTTTGACAGGGAAGAGGGCTATATTCAAGATGGGCGAAAACGGAGGGGCACCAATCAGCCTGGTCGATTATGCTGTGCCAGCAATCATGGCCGGTGAACTAGCCAAGATTTTGGACCCTCGAGTTGGTTCACTGGAAATGAATGAATCGGAGGCGGTGGAACTCGTGGCCTACACCGCAATGCACTGTGTGCATTTGGAAGGCAAAGATAGGCCTACAATGACCGACATTGTCGCTAATCTGGAACGAGCATTGAGTCTATGTGATGATAGCCATGGCAGCATCTCTAGTGGTCCAATCTCCTTTATTTCAGATTAAAGAATTAGACATAGCATAAAGAAATTCGATTCTTTCCTCTTTTTTTTCCCCTTCTTTCTATTCAAGATTTTTCAGCTAGATATGTGGGTACAATTTGTCAAGTGTAAAGGTTGTTCTGTTCTAACATGAGCTGTAGTGTAGGATTTTGTAGAACACTAACAGCCACCACTATTCTTTTTCCACATAATTTCTGATTTGAAATCAAGAAAATATGAATTTCTAGCTTCCCATTTTCATAGAAGTATATGCACAAGTTCTTGCATATGATATGAAAGATGAGAACATGCCTAATTGATTACGACCGAGAGCAGAATTGCTGATGAAACGTTGTTACTTGTTTGAATGGTATTGTGTCTTCCTATGTAGAACTATGATTTCCATACATGTATAGTTAAAACTTTAGTAACATGTATAGATGATGGGTTTTGCTATTATTCTCACACGTTGTTTGTAATAGATTCTACTTTCTACTTTTATGGTGGAAATAGATTGTCGAAAAAATTTTAACTTAAGTATCGCTATTATTCACATAGGATGTTCGTAATAATTTCTACTTTCATGCTGGAAGTAAATTGTAGAAAAAATTGTAACTTAAGTTTTGCTATTATTCAAAGAAATTATACTTTTGAATAGATTGTATAAAAAGTTGTAACTTAAGTATTGATGAAAATTTGTAGTTTTTCTTAAAATGAAAGTGAAAATTGGAAAGAAACTAAAATAGGAATATTTTGTAATACGACTTAATATTTATAATTTTACCAATAAATCACATAACTGGTTAGAAAGTTTATTATAACTTTTGACTTGAATTAATTTAATTTAAGTAGTTTTAGTCTACTGTAAATAAAAAACACTGTTGTTAATTTACTTTCAGCAATAAATTGATAAATACTTTTTTTTAAGCTTTTGCAAACATTCTTTAAGTTATAATACGGTTTTTTTCAAGAGGGCACACAAAAGATTCGGTGCTTTAAAAATAAATAAATGTTTATTCAAATCAAATTAAATTATACTATAACAAATATTATTATACTTATCGTACGATTGTCACTCAATCTAGAGTATACATTAATTATGTAATAAATTTAGTACACTTATGATGATGTAAATGTACATTTAATTCGAATTAAATTCGAGATAAAATTTTCGAAAAAACAAAAAAGGAAATTGAAATTGACCAATTTGAAGATTGCAAAAAGCGTGAAACCACGTAGCAAAGGTTGGTCCACTCTTGCGTTTGAACGAAAAAGCGCTTTTTGGACGTTGTTGACTTTCTCATTTCTCATCAAAGCAGTCAATTTAAGGCAGTTAAGCCTCAACGTGTTAACACGTCTGGAGCGTGGATCAGGTGCATTAGCCTCATTGATGTGGAGTGTGGACCCTCCACTATACTGGCCGTCGAATTGTTGATCTATTTATTACTTACCCCTGGGCCCGGGCCATGGGCCCCAATCGAATATTAATTAAAACTTAATACTATAATTCGGTTATATTTCTCATAGTGAAATATCATTTGTGAGTAAATGTTTGAGCAAGTACGTCCAATGTCACGGCGGCGGACCGGTGGTTCTTAATGGTGGACGGCGGCGGTGAGGCACCTCTGAGTTTATCACGTACCGGCTAGAACTTGAGTGGGCCCTATTTCTCATCTGATTTCTTGAGTCAGATGGAGCTAACTTAATAAGCTAATAATTTTTTTTTACGAGAAATGTATGTATTCGTTCTATATTTGTTGTAAATAAAAAGTTCAAATTGTTTATAAATATTAAATTCTCTTCTTTTTAATAAGATTTTTTTCAGTACATAATTATAAAATTCATTTAAAGTCAAAGTCCGCGAATGGAGCATCGATCAAATTGTAAATTGTATCAATACAATAAGATGATCATAACCATTTTTAGGATTAATTATACTCAGACTCCCTTTAAAAATGTTAAATTATACTTTTCTCCAAAAAAAATTTAAAATTACATTTACACTTCCTCCAAAAATTCTTACTTTACTTGACTTTCTTTCGTTAGGATTTGAACAGATAATGCTAATGTAAGCAAAAAAAATTATAATTTTGCCCTTGATTTACATTCTCATGTCGTATAAATTATAATATATTAAAATTCATAATGCATTATTCGATAGATATTATATTAATCGTTTTAAGTTGTAGCTTATTGCTGATGAAGTCTATCTCAGTTGATGAAGCTGAGACCTCATGATTTTAGAGGTCAAGAGTTTGAGCCCGACTTTATGTATGGGATATTGTATCTACTGAATAGTAAGTGTTGATTCTATTGTAATAATAGGTATTGATTAGATTTAGTTTATTTGATATTACTAATTAGAGTATGATTATTGTAATACAACAGAAAAGATTATAATTAATTTATTTCAATTAATAATAATTAATCGTGGTTGCTTAAAAAAGATATAGCTTATTAATCCGACCTCAATCACCAAAGTGATTGTTAAATTGAGTGTGGGAGGAATTCAACTAGTGGTCACCCTAATAAGCCTCATGAGTGTTTAATTAGTAGATATGTGCATTGATAATATAGTTGTGGTCCACTCTCTATTTATATAATAGTTATTGATTAATTACAAGATTTATATATTATTAATTGATGTATTAATTATTAATAATTAAAATTAATGACATAATTATAATCAATTCATTTGAAAGGAAAATGAAGGATTCTATAGATTTGTCATGAAACATCGTGTTCTACATCAATTATGCATATCATTTTAGCATTATAAATGAGATCATGCAATATTATTTATTTAGATTAGTTTGGTGCATAATCAATTCTAATTAAATTTGATGCCCATAATAATTATTATTCTAAAGTCCAATGTCCAAATATTAGTCGAAGAGTCAAATTTTCTATCTGTTGAGTTCATCAGGCTCAATTTTATTGGGCCAAGCACAATTATAGGCAGCAAGGGCATAGAGCCCGTTAGTCCAATCCAGCCACCCTATTGACAGGACAACACTCTCAAACAGGATTTATATAACAAGCCCAATACCAAACAACAAGACCACTACGTCAGCCACATTTCTACACATCTGGGACCATATTACCCTAAAAGGGTGTCCAAGAACGATGATGAAGCCAGCTGGATCGAGCTGTTTGAAGCAGCAAATAACTAACTCTCCCACATTTGCGTTTGACCCGACCGGATCACTTTTGAGCTGGCATATCTTTTTAGAAGATAACTCTAAAAATGATATCAAGAATTTTGAGAATATCTCAACAACTTCGAACCGGTTCTAAAATCTCTACAATTTGTCATGGTATTTTTCACCTTTATTGTTTATGCGAATAAAAAATTGCTCGTCTCAATGTTAGTTCGAAATTCTTAGACCTGAATTTTTGCAAGAAACCTACAAAAAAATATATTAGCACTCTGATGTTCAAATGAATAAAGAATCGTAAAAATAATAATGATGGATAAAAAGAGTAGTAAGGAATAATAAAATAAGAGCAAGTATGATTGAGCAATGACTGTTTTTTGATGTGCAAGAATGAGTTTTGGCAAGGAGGGGAGGAGTGGTGGGAGCTTGAGGGATGAGTTGGTTGTCTCCTCGAGCTAACCACAGGTCATAGGCCTAGCCCCCTCAAGTTTGGGCTCCTTGGCCAATGCTTTCGTGTCTACTAGAATAAAATGCTATTAATCGATAGGAGTAGGTTTTAGTGCGACCTTCATGAAATATATTCCCACATCAATATTATTAATACTTTAATTTACTCTTCACGTAATTAATCTCAGAGCACAAATATATACTTACATGAATTTAAATTCAAATTTGATACTCTTTGGTCATTAATTAATACTAGAAAAGGAGCTTTTTATGAGTGTATTTGACTAAACTTATTTAAAATATCTTATAAACTCGTAACATTTCATTTTTCCATCTCTTTTCTCAAACAACTTACCCAACACTTTTCAATTTCTTTTAAGATAAACACAGACATCATACTACTCAGACAGTAACTGTCAAATTACACAATTTCCTGCATATCATGTATTTTTCACTTAGCCTAAGAGTTCATGTCTACAGCACAACAGGATGCCCATCATCTTAGGCTGAAGAGTAACAGCAAGTACGGAAGAGAAGGTGCAGCAGGACAGGCACAAAACAAACATCCTTCAACTCATTTAAAGTGTCATAAAACAAGTGGAATCTCAGTTCTAAGACAAACCTACTTTTGTGTATGTCAAGGACTAAATACAATGATCCATTGCAGCTACTTTTTCACATATGTACGAAAATCTTACTGGGGAAAACTAAAAAACAGAACATGAAATAATATACTAACTCTTAAATTCTACCGGAATTTGTATGGAGGTTCGATTTTTAGTTTACCTTCAAAATTGAACAAGAATTAATAAAAGAACAGCACGTGTTGAAATGCAGGGACTTAGACTGACTAGAATCGTGAATGTCGTGTTCTTTGTCGAGTTTCATATTCGTTCATCCAGTCGGACAGCCACATGAGACCTTTATAGCCAAAGTATGCAGATGCAACTATAATAACAGCAACAATAAGCAGCAGCAGAGCCGTTCGAGCCACAGCAACTATTTTCTGCACTCGAATCAATTTCGCTAATTGTAAGGAAAATATTCAACAGCGCCAAGAACTACGTATACTGGTTTTCTTAAGAATACAGCCAAACCTGCAGTGTCGAAGTATTTTCTTCCTCATGTACCCTTTGCCGTCGTCTTCTACGTTTTGATACATTAGTAGCTTTATCAGACTCCTTTTCCTGCCAAAGAATAGACAAACCAGGGTGATATTAAATATTAGTTGAGGATTGCGTCTGTAGCGACCGACTTCCGAGAGATGATGTGTTCCAAACAATTTTTACATGCAGAATCATAGGATGAAATATTATAACTAATTATGTGATTCTTCACCTGGTACTGCTAGAATACGGTGCATTACCTCAGGGGGCTTTGTTTGACGAAAATGTAATTCTGCATCAGGGACCTTCATTTTGCTCTTGCAATCATTATCACAAGGAAGGAGTCCAACTCCGTACTGATTCTTGGGTACATCTTTGGGATCACAACCTGTACTGCGATATGCTGCTTGCACGTTCAGACACAGCCACTCCTTTTTCAAGGTTTGACATGCACAACGCACAGTTACCTGCAAAACAAATACAAGAGATTTAATAAAGCAACTTATCATTTCTGTTTCTTTTGCTCACATGTGGGCCTGTTGATAAAAGGGTTGGTTTTGACAACAAGAATCCCGACCCTCACCCTTCCTTTGGGAGGAAAAGAAAAACAGTTAAATTAACTCTCACTACACCACTTTTCTATCTAGCATTTCATTCTTTGAATGTACTCCTCACCTACCTCAATGTGAGGCTAGGTACGTGGTGGGAAGTACAAGTAGAGTATAAATGCTAAAAACGAACAAGGCAAATGAGCAGCAATTATTCTATAACTAACACGCATTATTTATTTAATAATTTAGTTTCAACTATTTATTGTCATACTCAACATTATCATTATTCTGTTATTCCAAGGTGCAAAAGAGGCATCATAGTTTCCTAGTTAGAAACTTTCTAAACTGAAAATAAAGTCAAAAGTTTAAAGATTGGGATGTTGATGCATTAATAAAATTTATTATTGGCAATTGTATCTACAATCTCATGAACGAAACTTTAATAGACAAGATTTTCTAAATACTACAAGATCTTGCCAAATGTTTCTAATATAAAATTCTGCTGGCGGCACAGTTTCATCATAACCAGAATAATGCAGGAGAATAATACATTCTAATCTCTTCTTTATCAAAAATTTTCTTCTTTTTTTTGTGGATGTATTATGGTAGGATTGACGTAACAAAATTTCAAAACTTTTCTTCTAAATATCTTATTTTATTAGATTCCACCAGACAGCTATTAACTCTGAACAAAATGAGGACATCAGAGCAAATGGAGGTGTTGGTAGCTTCTCTCCATAAATTGAAATTCAGTTCATAACCCTCTTGTATATGAGTAGATTGACAATGATTCCACAAGATCATACAACATTATGTTACCTTCTTAGAGCACTTGTCTGGTGATGGACAGGGACCAGTATGACATGTTTCTGGGCACAAATGTGTACAGTTTGGCAACTTTCTGCAAATCCAAAATCATTATCAAATTCATTTTTGCACTACAGAAATTAGAGAAGAAACAAACATAACTCAAGGAATAAAAGACACAGATAGAGAAGAAAAACGGATATAACTTATCATGGAAAAATAGAACTGATAGACACAGACACGTGTCCATATTCGTCATTTGTGATACTTGCTTAAGAACACAAGGGTATTACCTATTCTGATGTGATGTGTCCAAATATGTTCTACCAATCACCACAACCCCCCAAAACCAAAGCAAAAAGAAGGATGAGAAAGAATCACAAACATTACTTAGAAAACAAAATTATTTACCCTGAATAGAGGCCTGCTAAACAAACCATTTTTCATTTTGCAGGGATAAAATTATCAACCAATAAATTAAAAGTCTTACAGATGTGAATTGTCAGCAAATTTTTTTCGCACTGCAGGCAATGCTCTTATATCATGTCTCTACATCCCACATTCTAAGCAGTGGCACATGCCCCAGGACCTTGATGCAACAGCAAATCTAGACTAAAAGAAATTTCACTATGGGAAACAATAATCATCATCGCAGAACATTGCTACACACTCATCATCAAATAGCCAGCCAAATCTATCCCTTTTGAACTAATCAATAGAGCAATGAAAGTTTCTCTTCACATCAAATAAAGTTGGCCAGCACTGCCGACAAGTAACAATGGATCTCGTACTGAAGGGCAAGCAAACACAAGAACGAGGATGCCATTTAGGTTCCAGCTTTTGTTTTCTTTGTCTACCTAGTCTATTATTTTCCTCAGAATGAACATGCAGTAAGCAATCTATATTATTTAGCTGCAGGTTGAGGGATGAAGGATAGAAGCAGAAGTTCAGATACACACAACTTGGAAGTAAATCCACGGAAAGGATAATACAATAATTTTCTAACAAAAAGTCTAAACATGACTAGCCTCTTTATCTCTAGAGGTTAGAACCGTGATTTGCTTTTATTTGGAGGGGAAAAAAACAAATAGCAAACATGTCAATTTCCAATGAAGTTACTGTGATGCAGAACTATAGAAATTACCTGTGGCAAGGTCCATTGCATGAACGAACAGCCATTTGCTCTTTCTTTGACATGGAATTAAAATATATACACTCAAAAACGTGTACCATGGACCCACAATGACAGGAACGCTTAATCAGCGCCTTGCAAGGGGGACATTCTCCAGGATGACATGGCAGGGGACAAGGATGTGGACATGCGGGATCTCTCTCCTAAGAGAAAAATATCATGAACAAAGAAGACAAGTTAATAAGTTCAGTGTGCAGCATCAGTTGAAGTTTCTGATACGCAGATATATCAATGGATTCCAGAGAAATAATGACCAATGCATGAAATATATATTACAAATGAGAGAATAACCAAAAAGTTCAATTAGAGTTCAGAACACCTTCTGACAAGGGAGATTGCACTCTTCACAGGACTCGCCTGTCCGGTAAGTATCTGATATTGAAAAATGACTTTTCAAGGGATGGCATACATAAGTGCAATAATGATTGCCACAAGGGAGAGGATTCCCGCACAAGTTATCACAAGAAAATTCTGCCTTATTTGAACAAACCATCTGAAAGCGAAAATGGTAGGGCAATAAGATATATGTTCAATAATCTCAATAAAACTTTATTTCAGATCAAGATTGTATGATTATTTCCCCAACATCAGAGAAGACAGAGCATAAAAATTTCAAAGGTAATAAAAAAGCCTATATACTGTGTGAAGAAACCAACCGTCCTCTCTGCTCCTATGTGATGTCCAACGCATGACCTCACCACAACTTCCGGACAAGGAGGGCATGGGGAACCAGGAGTTGCTTCAATCAGATGGTTCAGCTTCTTCTTTTTGGGTTTCAGAGTAAATTCAGGAATAGGAGGCGGTTTAGGTCCATGGCACCTTCATATAATATTTAAACAACAGAATTTGTGAGGCAATGCTTGCAGAAAACTGTACAATGAACTACAAGTATTTGAAGCAAACCTTAATTTGCATCTGTGACCACATGAGTATTCTTCATCACAAATTAGACGACATGGGGGGCAAGGACCATAATGGCACCTGTGTGGCTGGAAATACACAAACATGAAACAATGTGGGATTTCTGATCTAAATTTGACATATTAATCAACTAATACAGGAAAGATCTAAGACAAAGCATTCATTATTGACAGCCAAATCGGATTTCAGAAAGTCTTGCTTAATAGTGAAGGGTAGCATACTACACTAATGCAAATCAGCCAGCCAACCTTGCAATTCGACGCATGCCTGCAAAGAGGAGCTATGGGACATGGTTTCGGACACTTGGGAGGTTTTTGTTCGGTTTCGGTGCCACAAGGAACCTGGCCACAATTTGAACATGTTAGTAGAACCTTCAAGTTACTGAAATTTTGTATTAACAGAATTTGAGTGCTTTGAAATTATGTTCTAAATTCTTTTCAATCCACAATATACAAGCAACGTTAAGTTTTTTGCCTACTCCTAATATAAAATGTCTAAAGCAAAAAGGATAACCGATAACAGAAGTACCTAACAAGATGCATCTATTCCATGAAGTGGTGGTTTTTCAATAACTATAGGGAGCAGAATACTTTATGACTTTGCAGTGGCCACCAAAATAAGCCTTCACCCAAAAGCACATGCCTGGTTATATTTGAAAATTTAATAGAACTTACAAAGCATGTGACAGAAATCTTTTTCTTCATGAGTCATGAGATAAGTTAATCCGATAGGTACCTCATCACAGATTTGGTTGTTAATAATACAAACCACTTTTGCAATGTGAGAAGCAAAATATTAAAATGTTAATCCATCCTCCCATATTAACTACCATTTTTTACATGACATACTCTACCATTGCACGCTTAAATCCTAAGCGAGCTATTGAGTTCATGGGCATTTGTTTTACCACATGAACATCCAAAGATCAGGCACAAACTGATGATCAAGATAGCAAAATTTATGATCTGACCCGACCAGACAAGCCTACTATATAATTACTGTAATTTCTGTGTCCATTCCTGTTTCTTGTCTTTATAAGGGAACAGTTGAAGCAAAATAGAAAAGTATTTCCATACGACAAAAAGCTATAGAAATCTGGACCTACACAGGTGTCCAAGGGAGATTTCATACATCCCTAACTTAACAGATTTGCTGAACTACTTTCTATGCTGTGTATGCCTAATCTCCCATCAATTCCATGCTGGGTGATGTAAATTTTCTGTTAAATTTATGGACAGCATTGGACTGGAATTTTTAGTTTCAACCAACCTGATCTTGTTCAAATAGATTGTCTACTAGTGGGATAATTTTCCCAAATCAAGTTTAGGTATTGAGTAGGGCAATTCATACTAAAAGCCAGAGATAGCATTTAATCCTCTCCCAAATCCCCAGTTCTCTTAAATCCTCATCTTCTCACATCTGCCTCTCCCCTTTACTCTCATCTCAGTGACTCAGTCACATTCTCCCACCACAGCCCCACTACCTATATCTCTCCCTTTGTCCACCAGTGTTACTCTTTAAGCTACCAGAATTTCCTTTACACTAAGTTCTCCTCGCCCTCCTTGCCTTGTCCACACCAGTCTACTCTCTCCTCCGGGGCAATCCTGTCACCTTCCACCATATCTGCCTGAGTACCTCTACTCCACCAAAAAACATCTCTTCCTTCTTCATTCTCTAAATATTCACTCTGCTTCTTCCCCATCTCTCACTATTGTTCAATCTACCTGGCTACAATACAAGTTTAAAAACATACTCTTTTACCTCCAATTGGCAAAGCTAAGCAACTTTGATATTTTCAAAATCAAGGGCACATTTATCACAATGAAAAGATAACATTGTAGAAGATAAAAGTGAAATCCAATAAAATGAACAGACATGTTAACTACAATCAAGTAGCAAGTGAATGCTAACCTCGAACTGTGTCTCTCCACATGAACATGCAATTCTCACCATTAATGGGCAAGGAGCACAAGCACCTCTACAACAAAAATGAAAAAAATGACAATCATCATATAAATTAATTATCTGGGTCTCCTCTATGAATGTTATTTACGCAAAAGAACATCTGACTTACCATTTACAAGCCAACATTTAATGTTTGTATTTATGGATATTTGAATTAAGATTCTTCAAACATTGGATTAGCTTTTATTTACTAACTTCTTGTTTATTTAGTTACTTAATTAGTCTAGCACCAAAATGGCACCTCTAAGCATTGACAATCAATACACAAGCTACCATGCTGCTCTTCAATTCTTAAAGAGGAAGAATCACAGCTATAAAGTGTGCATACTGCATTTACACGTCATTGGAGTTCTGTGATTGATTTAGAACAAAGGTGGTGGTCTCTTAAATTTGTCTTTTAGTGGAAACTATTTACATGTAACTTATATATTGCCTGATGAATCACACAAATATTTTAACAGCATCAATCCTAAATGCTTCCTGTTACGAGCTCGCATACTGATAGTTTAACATACAGTAGTAACACATATTTTATCGGAATCTAGATAAAAATTGTTCCAATGTCAAACTGTCATTTTATAAAGTAAGCTCATATGTCAGAAAGTGATTACCTTGGTGAAGAAGTCCCATTTAAAATAGTTCAATCAGAGTTTCAAGATATGCTGCAAGACTGCAGGTGAGGAGATTCTTGAGGCTAACTGTTCATTTCATTTGCTTTTGCCACATTATCTACAAGTGCTTTGTGTTTGTGTGTTTCACTAAGTGTTCAACTAATTATGCACCCAACAAATACTCCACAAATATAAGGATTCATCAAAGAACCTATCATCCACACATTGCAAAACAAATAACAACTAAAACTACCTGTGACATGGAGCTGGGCACTTGTGGTTCCTACACCTGAGTCTCCTGTCACAAATCTGCAGTACAAAAGTTGTGTGATAATTAACTACTGTCTCCATCTGGATAACTGTGACCATTAGATAATAGAGAAACCAACCTCCAAGCAAGGCGGGCAATCCCCATCACAGCAGCGGCGCTTACAAGCATGGCGCCCACAATCCCTGAGTTTCTGGCACTTCCTCTCACATGTCAATTCTTGATAGCAAGGAACCTATTCTAAATTCCATTGACCATTCCCCATATCACAAAATATTATATGGAATAGATATTGAATGAAAAGACAAGAGAATATAACACATTTCAAAATAATCAACCATTACAAAGTTTTTACCTGTTTCTTCAAGCTCCTACACCTACAAGACTTTGTCACGACAATCCTACAAGTTTCAATGCACAGTCCACGATGGCACCTCTCAGGGCACCTATGGAACCCACAGATTAACAGCTTCTCACAAGTTGCCCCGCATAGTGGTACAGAAACATCACATGCCATCCCTTCATATACTCTCTTTCCACAAGGACAAGTCCTCTTCCCTTGAAGAGGACACTCTCCACACTGACCTTCATGACACCCTCTCTCGCAAACATGCCTTCCGCAACCTAACAACTTATTGCAAGCACTATTGCACCTAAATTCCTTGTCACAACACTCTCTCTCCATCTCCACCTTCCCACATTGGCACCTATAAGCCCCCTTCTCCCTACACGGCTGGCACGGTCCATCATGGCAAATCTCGACACACCTATGAACTCCACACTCCAACAACTTCCTACACACACCATTGCACGAGAAACTCTTGAACCCACACCGCCTCACATCCTCTAATTTACCACAGAAACACTTATTTCTGACCAATTTTGGGCAGGCGGGACATGGACCTGGGTGACACAATAGCAGACAGAAATGTCCACAATTATATTTCAAAGCCCGGCCGCAGATTTCCCCGCACGAATGGGGCAAAACCCACGGATCACGAGGGGGGTCCTGAACTTTACCGCAAAAACAATAGTAGTACTTGGGGGTTTGGGATTTGGGGTACTCGATGCGGCACTTGGGGCAGGGCCACACAAGGGAATCCTCATCGGGGACGACGGCGGCACGTGACGAGGCTCTGGAGGCGGCAAGGGTGGTGGACTGGTGGGCCCAGGATTGGATGCAGAGGAGGTGGAAGATAGCGAAGCAGCGGGAGGAGCAGGACCAAGTGGGATCGGTAGGTTTGATGCGTTCGAGGCAAATGAGGCAGGATAGTGCTCCGGAGCGTGAGGAGACGAGGAAAGATTGGATCTTGATGAGATCTTGGCGTTGATCATGATGAGAACTGGAGTGGGAGAGGTACGACTGGAAGATGGACGAGGAGAGATCGGGGTGGCGGTGATTGGCGGAGGGAGAGGAGGGATCAGAGTCGGAGTCAGAGGAGAGCAGTGGAGAACGGGATGGCGGTTGAGTGGCGGAGGAGAGCATTTTGGGTGGCGGAGGAGAGAACTTTGGGCGTTCTTTATGTTATGCCAACCAGAACAGCAGTCCTAATGTCTACCCAAATGGCAAAATTTCACTTTTAGTCGCCAGACAGGCCGTTCTTGCTTTTGGTCCTGAATTTTATCGATTCGACATATTTTATCTCAAAATTCTAAATTTTTAATATTATTGGTCTTGTACTATTAAGTTTTGATAAAAACGGTACATATGACACGTACCGTTGGTCAATGATCAGAGGTTGAGCCAGGATAAATTAACTTAGAAGGAGGCAAGTTAGCTGCCAGTTGAGTGCTAACTGGCGGAAAACTCGTTCGAAGTGTGTATTGTGATGGCCATGTCCGTTGAGAGGGTGGTGACTGAATCTGAACCAAGGGGATGATACGCCATGAGAGGGCGACGCTAGTGGTGGCAGCCCGCCGAAAAAACGGCCAATGACGGCAGAAAAACAACAAAAAACATAGAAGTGCATCGCGAAGGAGGAGGGGTCATGACTTGGCCAAAATGTTTATGGAAATAGATGGGTAAGGGTGCAATGCACTCCTCGAAAGATGGGCAAGAAGATGGTGGTGGTCCGATGGCGTTAGACGTTCGATAATTGGCGAATCGACAAGGAATTTGAGACGGAGTTGGAAATGAGGATTTGATGAAATGGTTAAGAATGTGATGATTGGATGGAAATGATCGCCTAGAGGAGAGGGTTCGAGTGGCAAAAGCGGTGGTCAGAGATTCGTCGGAATGGCACCTGATGAAGGGGGATAAAGAAAGACTAATATAGCCTTAGTATGAAGGATAGAGATAAAACAAGGCACAGAAAGAGTTAGACCTATTATTAACGTGGGTTAACTTTAATGACGGTTAAGGGCAATCTTAAGCCCGTAAAAGGGGGGCCACGATAGCAAGATGAGCGGTCGTGGGAGCGGGCATAAGGATCGTGCAGAGGACACGTAAGAGTATGAAGATAATCAGTATAAAGAGGAGAAGAAAAAGAGAAAAGGGGGTTGGTTTAGCTTTCGATTTCACTTTCATAATATTAAGAAAATATATTTTTACTAGAGATAATTCTCAGTACTGACTTGAGCGTCGGAGCATCTGTGCCGGTATCTACTCCGGCTAGATGACATTTGTTTTATTGTCAGGTTATTAAGGATCCGGAGCTGAAGGGGACGACCTATAGCGCGACCCGCGATCTCAGTCGGATCAGCGCCGAAAAATATATGGAAATAAAGTTGGAAAAAAAAGGTCGAATTTTGACTGGCGAGTGGAGGCACGTATGATCTCTAATCACCACACGTGTCACGGCATTAAAAAGATTGACGCGAGGCGACTCTATTGAGGGTGCGCATGGGCGAAGATGCGCTGGCTAATGAATTGAAATGGCCAGCAGACGACTCAATTCGTTCACTTAGCCTTTGAGTAACAACACATGTCAAATCACATGTCGTTCCTGTCAAAATTTAATGAAACAGAAGCAACGATGTTAAAAATTTAAAATTTTGGAACTAAAAGTGTCGAGCCAGTAAAATTTGGGACCAAAAATAATAATGGCCATATTAAGCGGGAGCAAAAATAAAATATTGCCCTAACCAAAATTTGTATGATTTGATTACCAACTTGGCCCCAAAACCAAAATTTCGATTTTTTCCAATAAAATAAAATAACAGAGGAATATATCATTTTTAATTTAGAGCTTAAAACAATTCCAACCTTTCGTTACCTTATAATCCAGCTCCATTAGGATAGTCCAAACATTCCAATGCTCATGATTCATCCCAAAAACAATTTTTTTCTTAATCAGCTTTTACTATCTAATATATATTTAATAATATAATAAATTATTTTAAAAAATAATTTAATTAACTTACAAAAAACCAATAATAAATTATGCATAACTGCATGAATAAGCTCACACTAACCCATCATTTGGGATCCAATTCAATATTTAGCTTGGGAGGTATCAAGAAGGAATTGGAGTGGAATAAAATCAATGATTACTTATTAATTTTTATTTAATATACTAATATCAATAAATTTAATAAATTTTAAATAATAAAAGAATCTGTTTATTATTAGACGAAAACGAACGTAAAGATATCGGATGTAATTTTGCGAATGATATGAAATTTACGCATAATCACCCTAAATAAAAAGAAAAAAGCGGTGTAATTATCCAAAAATTTTAAGAAGCCAATCCATCAAACACCTCCAAACTGCTAAACGTATTAAATCATACATAATCTTTAAATACCTCAAAATATTCGACATTACACTATATTTTGAAAAATGTTTCATTGCGGAAGTGATAAAAAATGATTTTTTACACAAACTCACTCGTTTCAAATCATTGACATTTCAGACAGTCCTGTACATAAAACGCAAGTATCTAACAAGCGACACAGCACCACAAAGAAGCACACAATATACAATGCCGATCAGACAAACTCAAATCGCATAAGAAGTTTGACTGAGTTGTACTTCTCCCCCTTGCGACTATGAAGTGGAACCGCTCGGATACCTTGTCTTAGCTCTCGTACCGGCAGGCACGTTTGGCCTGCAAAGTCATCCTTCTCGGACATATCATACTCGTGAACTTCAATCCTTAGGAGCGCCAGTTCAGGCACCGTTAGTGGGAACTCGAACACCTCATCCCATGTTGGTATCCAATTATCTTCAAGAGTCTTGGTCTTTTTCATAACAGTATCAGCAGGCACTCCAGCAATTCCCACCTTAGGATAGATAGAGTTGTTGCTCAGTCACTAATTATGTGATTCATATATAAATAAGTTACATAAAGCATTTGCCTCCTAAAACCTTAGGAGGTGTTTGCAACAGCTTATGTTTTTTGTAGTAGGAATAAGTTGTACAAAAAAAGTTGAGCTCGACGGTGATAAAAGTTAGTAGTGTTTGAAAATAAATGTAAAAAGTGAGGAAAAAAACCAAAATTAGAATGTTTGAAAAACAACTTAATTTACAATTTTATTAATAAGCTTCAAAAGTTGGTAAGAAGCTACTTATAGCTTTTAGTTTAAAGCAACGTAGGGAGTGTTGGCAAAAATTTATGCTTAAGTGATATTTGTAGAAAAAATTGAAAACTGTAGTGGAATCAAAAGTGGGTAGTGTTTGTAAAAAGAGTAAAAGGCAAATATAAGCTAAATTGTTATTTCAACAAAAGTTTATATACACTTGATTTAAGATGTTGCAAACACCCTCTTAGTGAAGAATATATAGAAAATTGGATCCATAGCATAAAATTGACTTGGAAAGCCAAAAGAATTAGAGAAGCAAATATGCACATGATAGGTACATACCCTAGCATAAAAATCTGGGGGAGAATAAGCATCAAAATGTGTGTGCTTGAAGTCATAATACCATCCTTCACCCATATAGACAGTCACCTGCTTAGCAGAAAGGATACAGTGTGAAATTTCAAAAAAGGAGGATTATGTAAAGATCCAGTCATTATAGTTAATACTTAGGGTAAGAAATTAAGAGAAACCATAAAATCAAGAAAGCAAGCAGAACTTTCAGCGCACCCGCAGAGTAGTTTTGACAGGTAATATTGCTTTCGGATCAAAGACATTGCCATTTGAATCAGCTTGCAACAAAAACTCTGGCTTCTTAACATATCCACAGCCACCATTGGCCTTGAACATGCCATGCATCAACCAAAGTGATCTTCCATAACCCTGTTGAGACATTATAACATGTTATTATCCACCTTGGGCGAACTACTTTAAGACATATCAAGCAATAAAGGTTGCCCCTAAGGATCCATTTGTTTGACAGAGAGTGGCATCTTTTGGGGGGATTTAATTCCCAAACATCATGTCTTTCTGTTTGGTAAGATTATCTTAAATTTGGAAAATGGAACATATTCCCAAAAGTTTGGAATATGTACAAGAAATCCGGGATTGTAACATCTTATGTATGATTGGTATGAGGGAATAGGTTAGAAATGAGATGAGTATTCCTAAATTCATCCAAATACATGCTTTGGTATAACTTAGGAATATCAATACTCATTCCCTTAGGAATGCACATTGCCATAAATATGGTATTAGACATTTCCCTACTTACCCATGGGTTTAGCTATTCCCAATCGATTGGGAATAGATTATTTGTTATATATTGCTAAAATACATTTAATATACTTGCCAGATTTATAGTCACAAAATTATGTATTATTTTGAATACATTAAATAACACGAATATCAATATAAAATATTTAAATATATGATACCAAAATAAAAAATAATATAAAACTTTAATTTTTTAAATATTTTATTAAATATAATATAAAGTTACAAACATCTTCATATGCGTTTTACCAAATATTACTGTACAGATAAAGTATTATATAATAGCATCTATACCATATATAGTTTTATTCTATATTTTCGATATGTATGCTGAAGTATATAATAATAAGTATTTATTAAACTAGTTTAAATATATGAAAGCATCCAACAATATATTATAACTTTATAATTAATTTTACACTTCAAAATAATAGTTCTTCTGTAATATGATGCTGCTTAGTTGTTTTTTATTTCAACTTTTAAATTTCATTATTACAAGACATGTAAATCATCATTTGGAAAGTTTTGATTCAATTTCTTTTTTCATTCCTTTGGTAAAGCAAACTTAGAAACGATACAGATTTAGCTGCAAATACAGATTCGATGGTTTCTTTGGTTTAGCTGCAAATTCATTCCTTTGGTTTAGGAAATTCTTGCCCTAAATTTAGCTGCAAATACAGATTTGATGGTTCCTAACCATTCAGCTATGACAACAATACACATATAAGACTCACCTTTCATTTGCAGGTTGGAATTCAGTAATGCAATTGCTAGTCAATTTTTGAAAAATATGAGGTGGTTAACCTCACCAATTTAAATTATATTTACTAGGACAAAGTTCTATTGTAGAAACGGAACTTGACAGAACTTAAGCAACGAAAAGCTAAGATATGCGGGAGAATTTTTGTATCCTTACTTCCTTAGGGTGAACATGTACTAACCTGCATATTGAATGCAACCATTTGAGCTCCGTGCGACCATCCAATCAAGGGGTTGTAATTGGAAGAGTCGAAACGTATACCTTTAGGGTACACTCTCAGCAAGTTCCTCTGTGTAAACCTAAAGAACAGAATGTTTTTGAATTAGATATAAAAAAGCTTGAGATAGTCAGGCCTCAAATATTCAATTTATTGTAAAATTGGACATACTCACAAGAAATGCTAGAGATTTGAAGAGGGACTAAACAGTGTCTCTGATGCCATCATGCAAATTTTAATTTCAAAATTTCCCAATTAATAAAATGTATCACTTCTTTATCCACAAAAGAAAAAAAAAAGAATATTGGAGAAACAAATTATGTTCAATCACATCTATAGTAATTAGATGTTCAGTTCATTTGCCGTTACCTATCCAACAAATAGGGTAAAAGCAATTTTCTGCAAACATTTAATTGACTTAGGAGTGACATTGAGATGAAACAATGTGTAAAGGCATAAACATATAGCACCGCGTCATGACAACATCTTCACTACAGATTAAAGGTACCTGACAATATCTTTGCCATAAGTTATAATGGCTTTTTCAAGCTCTTGTTCACTCAAGCTAAGGCGTCTCACTTTATCAGGATCAACCTTCAGCCAGTCCTTCATTCCACCCTTTCCCTTTCCAGCATGGATGGCAATCAAACGTCTATATTCTGGCGCCTCATTTTGCTGTGCCTTCAGATCCTCTCCATCATCTTCATCATCCTCCACATCAAAATCGCCATAATCCTGAACAAAAAATTGTGGGCAACTAGAATTTTAGAAGATGAAATGACATAAACAAAATTATGAGCGAAATATTTAACAACTCACCTTATCATCATCCATTTTGGCTTCAAAGCCTTTGAGTTCACTCCCCCAAGCTTCCCTCCCACTGGAATCCTTTTCCTTCTTCGAGTCATTCTCTTGTACTTTAACATCCTTGGCCTGTAAATACTCTTTGGGTGGTTTGGTTGATATAATTATCCTTCGCTTTAACGATTCTGGGGAGGGAAACTCTCGCAAGCATTCTGAACCAGGGGAAAACAGGATGTCTCCAAATGTTTGAGTGATCATCTAGATTCAATCATGAAAAAGGTAATTATAAAGCAGAAATTGTTTTATGAATCATAAAAACTCCACAGACATACCTCAGCGACTTTAGCCTGAAGATCTGGAGTAAGATGATCTTCTAGTGTTATTACAACAGGATACTCAGATGCAACAAAGGCATGCTCTTTAATTGATTTCAAACATTTTATGAGTTGAACAGGAGTAGTAAGCGTCCTACACACCCAAATATAACAAAAGGAATGAAAATCTCTAAGAAGCCAATTAAAAAGTAATAAGAAAAAGACGATTCAGAACAGCAAATGCATAAGCAGACATGGTAAACAGACTTTTATCAGATCGGCACATTGGAGGACATTGACACGAAGTTCTGAAGATACAGGAGATTTTTGTCACCCTTTCTTAACATTTTTCTACCCCTTGGAAGGTGAACTAACATGCAGGAACTGAACATACTTGCATAATATCTTCTCAAGAACATATGATGATTAAAAAAGGTCAGTATCCAAAGTTCTTCACCCCATGCATGTCATAAATAACTTTGAGGTTCTAAAACTGATTGCAAAATCCCATGAAAGATTCGTGCATTCAGAATAAGATAAAACAATTTTGTCACATATGTAAGATGCCATTCTTTTCATTTTATTATTTCCTATGGTATTACAGCAAAATTTATACGCCTTATTTTATTCCCTTTAGCTGTCTTAATATGTTTAGCTTGTCGTAACAATAATTATTAAGCAGGTAGAAGGTGCAGATTCAGATATGATGTGGTAATCCAACATGGCTCGCCATAAAAGTTAGTAACTTAAGACTCAACATATTATTTGGGATGAATGCACCACTTCATAGTGTCATCTCTTAAGAGAAATTAGACTAAATAATTTTACAACAGAGGCTAAAAAATCACGTAAATAGATGGTCAATTCAGGCATGCCCACCATTGTTACTTGTCCATGTAGTGTTCCGCTTGGTATCATCTGTTGGCAAAATTTTTCATTTTCATAACTTTGTCATGCTATTAGAGAACCATTAACTTAACAAGTAGGAAGCTTAAATATGCTATCAACCTTAACTTGCATATACTTCATGTATCAATCATAGAATCAGTTAGGACTATCCAAACTCAAAAAAGTACATGAGGAAAGGCATACCTCCCATGCAGAACATTGACATCGTCATTTCTGGAATTTGGCCATATATCCAATTCAATAACTCTTACACCTCTATGCAACGCATTTATGATGGGAACATCACTACAATCACTACTTAGCTGATTCCCGGTTAGATAAGAATTATGGCCTGTGTATATAAAGTAATGAGACAGAGGAGCATTCATATCGTGGTGAACCTGAAAAATTAAATTAGTACATAATTAGACATGGACAGTGCCTTTTGAATTTAGAATATTAAATAGCCATCAAGTTACCTAACTTTCTGATGACAAATATCTCCAGATGCAAGTGAAGAAAAGGAAAGTACAACAAAAAATTTGAGAAACACATGTTATACAGATAAAAGAGTGTCAGTTCGAATTGTTTCCCTCTACAATCACAAAAAACTTGCATCAGAACAAAAAAAATCTGAAGGCCTTTGACATCAGGAAAATGCTCGTAGCATTTGAAAATTTTATTTAAGTTGTAAACTCAAAAAAGATAGACAAAGGTATGTGCCAACCGGGTTTGATGCAGATGAAGCAATTACTCAATTATGGTGAAAGGAAGTAACGGGAAGTGTCGGGTGCACAATCTAATCAGTTAGCCGCCAATACTTCCTATTTCTGTATTTTTCTCTTCTGTGTGAAAAGGTCCACAACGAATTACTGTTTGGATCACCGAAATTATCCATCATTTCGTGATTTAGCATCAGGGACTATCTACCACAAACCTCGTCTTTTCACTCTCCTTTTGAAGTCAACCAATCACATCACATACTCGATTTTTCCTTGCACTACATGAACCAACTAAAACCTGATCCCAACGTAATCACTCCGAAACGCCCTATCAACAGCTCTAATAGAAAAACATAACCAAAATCAACTAATCCACACACACTTATCCAAACCTCAGAACAGGTAAAAAGAAAAAAACTTACCCCAAGCTTGGGATTGAGGGGCGGATTAACATCCCCAAACAAGTACTTAAAGAAGGTCTCGAGATTGAACCCCCGACGATGAAATATATTCAGATGCTTGAGGCTATCCATCAACGACTGCGCATCCTCTAGCGTGGCATTCTCCTCTCCCTGCACCTCCACCAAGAACCGTCGCAGCTGATCCACGCTCATCACGCCGTTATCCGAGTACCGAGCGAAGATCTCCTTGACGTCCGCCGGCGCCTCCGACGCCGCGAGGCGGAACCTCCGCCGAAAGCAGAAGCAAACTCGGTAGGTCTGTTTGGACATTTTGACAGCAACAATTGAGCAGCCGAGGAAGAAATGAAGATTGAAGTCGCTTAGGTAAGAGGGAAAGGATTGTTATGATAGGGTTGGATTAAAAAGGATTGATGCATTGATTGTGTGTGAGTTAAAGCGGAGAAACCGATTCCATTGATGGAGAAAGGGGTTAGGAGGGTTGATGGAGTGTGGGGCCACTGCTACGTTGTTTATTGTACAGCGCACTCACCACGGACTGGCCACGGTCTCGTTACTACAGACAGTAGTGTCTGTCTTTCAACAGTAGTGATCTAATACTTTCAACAGCAGTTTCTTCTTTATTTTGTGGTAATTTACACTAAGACCCTCTTAATTATGAAATTTTGTAAAAGTCGCCCATATTATTAAGATGAGGCATAAAGTGTTTCAGTCACTCTTCGGGAACAGCCAAAAACAAAATCAAACATAGAGAACGTATTTTCTGAAATTTGATATAGTTATACGTAAATTTATTATTGTTTGAAAAATTACATTCAATACCCTCACTTTTGTTTTATCTGACAAATAGATTTTCGTTACTCAAAATTCACTGCAAGTCAAATAGATCTTTTTCTGACCAAATTATTCTTATATCGGTGAAGATATATATTCTGATATACATTAGCGTGTGAATGTATTTAGGATAGTTTGGTTAAAAAATGATTTATTTGACCTACAATAAATCAACCGAGGGTAATATGAATTTTCATTCAAGTTTTTTACTATGGTGAAATTTAACTAACTGGTGTATATATTTATTAGATGTAAGCAAATATCAGGTGTACCAAATGTAATTTTTCAAATCACAGAAAATCTTTATGTAATTACATCAAACCTTAGAGGTGAACGGTGTAATTCAAGAATAACACCAGTACTCTATAAACATCGTCGGCTTGAAATGTTAATGTTATTATTTAGGAGAAATTACATCGACACCATTTGAAATTATTTTTAATTATATAAATGATCTTGTTCTTTATAAAATTACAAGTACACTCCCTGAAGGGTTGTCGATGTAATGTACTTTAGGGAATATGTGTGCTAGTGTTTTTTTTTCCTTGAGTAGTCATACGATGTATCCAAATATTCAAACCCCTATAAATAACAATAATAATTTTAGACGAACAAAACAACAAAATACAATAAATTATAATTAGTATGAAAAAAAACAAGAACTTATATTTGAAAATATTTTTAAAGTATAGCTAATATAAAATAATAAAGTAAATTTCAAAATTTGTAAAGCATGTGGAGCTTTCTTTTTCCAATTAAAACTTCGAAGTCAAATGAACTTATGAAGGATTTATGAGACAGGTGAGGACGGTTATGCTTATTAATAAATAAGTAACAAGTGAATAGAGAATGAATATGAAATTTTATTTAGTTTTTTTTTTATTAATATTGATAAATTCAGTGAATTTTAATTATAAAATATACTTATTTATTAGACAGAAGCAAACTTTAGAAGTATCAGATATATTTTTTAAACTACATGAAATTTATGTGTAAACACACCAAATCTCAAGAGAGTGAAGTGTAATTATCCCTTATTTTATTTAGACCCATATTCGATAAATTTACATAATGATTTTCTCGATTCACTATTCTTACTCTATTCAAAAATATCTATGGGGTTTTATTCAAGTTATAAAAGGTAGGGTCTCAGTATCGAGAAAATCATTATGTGTATTTAGTAAGTACGGGTCCATTAAGTTATTTAATACTTGATTAAAATCAATAGATAAAAACTCATTCGAACTCGATTTGTTAAACTTAAGGAACCAACATAAACAAAAAAAATTTGTTCGATAGACTTCCGAGCTCGACGCGATAGGTGCAAAAATAATAAAATATAGTTAAAAGTATAAAATTATTCCAACTCCTCATGTTGGATTCGATTAAAATTTATTTAAATTAATAAATTAAGTTCAAATATAATTTTAAAAATCAATAATAATCCAAACAAGTGGTTTAGAATAGTTGGTCAGGTTCGTACGATAATACTAATGGACTTCCAAAAGTGTTGAGGATAAATCCAAAGGGCAAAAGTTAAAGTCGTGTTTCCATTGGCCAATCCGCGGTGAGCTGTTCAATCCAGCTGGCAGAATTCAAGGGGTCCACCCCTGCAATCCGGACTCTGCCTGAAACTGCCATGCAAAATGAACTGCATTTTTATTTTCTTCTCGAAGAATTGTCCAGAAATACATCATTATGTTTGGTTTTGTTTTTAACTTGTTTTTGAGTATTTTGTGGAGATAGTGAGAGAAAAATAAAGATAAATAAAAATAAATTAGAGATAGTGTGTATGTTTGGATTTGTTTTTGGAAATAATATAAAATAAGTATGTTATGTTTGATGTTGGATAGTGGGGAGACAAAAAATACTGTTCATTGTCAAATAATGTCTCTTTTATATATATTTATATATATATGTATAAATATATATAATTTATTTAGTTGTGAGTGGATTAAAATAAATATTATTTCCTAATTATATATGTACGGAAATGAAAAAAAATAATTTATGTAAATACACTTTTAGAAATAATTAAATGCACTCTAATAATGGATTAACAATATTTTTTGTTAGTTGTTCGATTCGATGTGATAAATTTAAATACATTATTCAAATAATGTAATATATGAATTAGCGCGTAGAATAGTTATATTATTTTATATTTTTTAAAATTTTTAATTATTTCAATGATGTAGAAAATATTACGCATAAAATATTAAATGATTAAAATAAAATATATTTGTATTTAAAAATTAAATACTTAAAAACAAGACAAAATACTTAGAAACAAGACAAAAATATGGCAAAATAAGCAATGGCAAGCATTGCTTCAGTTTTGGGCCATCTCTGATATGGCACAAAGCCGAAGCCAAACATAAGGATATATTTCTCTATATTTTTATATATAATTTAAATATAAATTGGATGGTTCACGTTGCCCGACATGGTTAAGAGGGAGCTTGGGTAAATTTATTAATTTTTTAAAATATTTTAAGAAAATTTATTTTATTATAATATATAAGATGTTATAAAGTATTTAATAATTAAGTTTTATATTATGTAAAATGATGAAATAAAGTAAATATAATTTAAAATTAGAAATACTGCATCAATGGAAAGTCAAAATACTTGTTGTTCTAAAATCATGATTGCCTTACTACATGTAGGTTTTAACGGTTGACCATAACTTCAGATAAAACCCCATTAACTCTCAACAGTGTCTCATTCTATGTGCACGATCACAAGAAGATTATGAGTCAATCTACAATCATGTTGCCAAAACTCTCAAAACTTGTGGGATTGAAAGTATTTATCAACTTCGTACTTTTCCAAACACCTCAAAATACCTCTTTATATAGATAGAAAATATGAAAATTAAATAAAATAATGATCCTACTAAACCATATAATAAATTGAGAATAAATATAGTTATAAATCATAATAAGAGGGCCATAAAATGATTATTAAAAGTCCAATGCATGGTCATATAACAAATACGATATTAAAATTATATTATAAAATATATGAGCTTATGAAATCTTTTAAATAAGTTCGGTAGAACACCCTCTAAGCCGTGTTTTATTTCATTAATAACAAAATGAGTGAATGTAAAGGAGTATTGCTTCAGAAATAAAAAAGATATATCTTAAAAAGTTTTGTACAATGTCTAGAATTTTTTAAGAAAATGAGCTTATAAGATCGAAATAAAATAACGATTGTTATGAGTTTACAAACTCGTATAAGAAAAATGAGACCCCCGTTTATTTTAAAAATCTCATCAAGTTAGTGTTGTGTTTTTAAAATTAATTATAGATTTATCATTTATAATATATTATAAACTCGATGATCGTATCTTATCAAAACACTTTAATGACTTATTTTTCATATAGAATCTATTATTTTATAATCTAAGAAAATATTTTATATATAAGATGTATGAAGTTAAGATCCTTTAAATAAATTTAGTAGGAAACCCTCTTAATCCAATTTAACTTTTGTATTAACAAAAAAGAAAAAGAATAATTACAATGTCCACCCCTCAGGTTTAATGTATTTATATGTAAATCATTTATGATTTTGAAAATTATATTTAGTACTTTTTACATTTATTTTTGTCCAATAAATAATCCATTCGTTAATAAAATTCATGAAATTTGTAAACATAAAAAAAAAGAATGAAAATTCATATTTACTCCCAATTGACTTATTACATACTTATTATAGGTTAAAGAAATCTTTTTTATGACTAAACTATCCTCATATATCTTCACATGCTATGTGAAAAGGTACTTGTAATTGAATTAACGGGTTAAATATATTTTATTCCCTTAAAGTATGCCACCCTCATCAATTACCCCCTAAATTAAATAAACCTTCACTTACCCCCCTTCTTAATTATAATTCTTTAAATTAAATAAAAATGGACAAAAATACTCTTGACTATTAATAATATTATATATTTATTTTGATACCCTCTATAATAAAATATATCAATCAATTTGATTTTAAATTTTATTCATTTAAGATGTTAATAAATTATTCTTGGACTAGTATATAAATTTATTAACTTGTATGTTAGTGCATTATATGTCCTAGATGTAATTTTAATAACAAAAATATTGCAAGTGACTGTCGAGCCTATCGTTTTGGTGCCCAAATGTCCAATGAGGTAATTTGAGGGTTGATAGATAACCTTTTTTTTTTTTTTCAAATAGTAACTCTATTTAATTTCTTAACCTAATTTAGGTCCAACATGTTAGGCTTGTCGATTGATGGGCAATATCATTTCCTGAAAAACCATCACATAATGTGCATATATGAAAAATATCACATCACATAACCTTTAAATATCATATGTGACTGCATGTGATGTTTTTTCGACCAAAAATTTGGTGGAAGAATAGTTATAAATGACAAAGTACAAAATTTCATAAAGTTGAGATGATAAATTGACACAAAAAAAGTTTAGATGCCAAAGTATAAAAATGATATAGTTCGGATGGCAAAATATAATTTATCCAATTTTAATTTACAAAAGTACTAATGTTATATATTATATTTAAGTGTGAATTAAATATGCACATATTGTTTCATATATGTATAAATATAATTTATATAACTATATATAAATTAAAACCGCAGACTCTTAAATCATATTTTAATTTATAAAAGTACTAATTTTATATAAGGGTTAATTACATTTTGCTATTCGAACTATATGTTTTTATATTTTGGCATATAAATATTTTTTTGTGTCAACTTGCTATCTTAACCGTACGAAATTTTGTACCTATTTTTCAAACAAATTTTTTATCAAAAAAATCACATGCGGTGCACATGTGATATTTAAGGGTTGTGTGATGTGATATTTTTCATATATACACAGCATATGATGTATTTCCAACAAAAAAATCAACAAAAAAGCCCTCATATATGGCAAAGTGCAAATTTCGTATAGTTGAGATGGTAAGTTGACAAAAGAAAAAAGTTTAGATACCAAAATGTAAATATGAGTATAGTTTGAAAAGCAAAATGTAATTTACCCTTTATATATTATATGCAAGTGTAAGTTAAATGTGCACATATTGCTTCATATAGGTATAGATATACTTTATATAACTATTCGTAAAGTATCTAAAAATATACTAACATAATTGGGTTCAATATGATCAAAATTTGAGACTTGTTTATGATCACCACAACAAAAAAATACGAGATTTTGTAACTATCATTTTGGAACAACTTGGATTAATTTTTGTGACCATTGTGGAATGAATAATCTTTACTGACGTCATGTAGTTGATGAAATAAATTTGGTCTTTTAGTAATGTCGGAAGAGTTACAAAGGCATATCCAAAAGCATTTGAAATAGTGGTGTTCGTAAAGGTGTTATAAAGTTCAAACTGTTACACGTTGAAACACCTTTTGCCAAGCCTCACATTGATTTGTAATGGTCCCCCGGACTTCAATACAAAATTGGTCCAAAATCACTCTCTCTGATTTTCGAGTATGTATACTAGATCAGCTAGAATTGCATCATTTTGTCGTGTACCATTGATTTCTTTAGTTGGTTGACGATCAGGTAACAATTTAAATCCATTTTGTTAATTAAATGCAGTTTAATTATTATAGTTTTCTAATTTCTTTATTTGAATGTTAAGTATTATTAGTGTAAAGTAATGATTTACAATCGCAATATAATTATATATATGTACATATGTAATGATCATCATGTTCAGTCAATTGAGGAAATTTGTGAATGTGTATGAATATGAGAAGAACCTCCTGGGGAGGGCGATTGTCAGACCATTTTTTATATAGTGTACATTGTCGACCAACTCTTATGGAGTGATTGTACCCTACCTCAGTTGGCAACGACT
This sequence comes from Sesamum indicum, assembly GCF_026168435.1. NCBI lineage: Eukaryota > Viridiplantae > Streptophyta > Magnoliopsida > Lamiales > Pedaliaceae > Sesamum > Sesamum indicum. The sequence continues at coordinate 15,678,445 of NC_142660.1, read as the reverse complement.
GCTGGACTGGTAAACATGAAGCCGAGAATAATTTTTCTCAGAGATGCTATGATTAGGTGTCCTAGTGAGTGGGCTAATAATATATTACCCCGCGATCATAAAGATGTTGCTTGATAAGCAATCAATTGCAAACATAAGAAAAACTCATCATACTCCTACTCTTCTATGTTGTTTATACCAAATACAACAACTATACTGTACAGACAGAAAAAAAGAGTTTGGACATACAATTGTTAAGAGCATACGCCCACCATTGTAGAAAACAGAAAATTTAGTTTCATTCAAAATGAAACCGCAGGAGAAGTCTCACGGATTTAAACTTATTACCCTTCTTATCGTACAACGGTATTGATCGTATGCCGGGTTTCAGCTCTCGGACAGGCAGACATGTCTGCCCTCCAAAATCATCCTTATCTGACCTATCGTACTCACGGACTTCTATTCGTAGTAGAGCCAGTTCTGGGAATCTTAACGGGAACGTAAAAGGTTGATCCCAGTATGGCGCCCAGTCGTCTTCTATTATCCTTGTCTTGCCCTTGGCAACATCGGCAGGTGCACCGAGTATGTATAACTATCAAATCAGTGTAACGTTTTTACTTTTGAGATTCGCATGATAGTATAAAAAAATGAAGTGATTAGGCTAAATTAAATCCTTTTCTTTTATTTATCTTTGAAAGATTTTACATTAATTTTATTTTTTTCTTTTATATTAAAATTAACACGTTACTAGTGAGTTATTGATCATAACAAATTTAAGTTACTCACTTTTTGTTATTCAAAATACACATATAAAAAGCTTAATTTTTTATAAGTAGTTCATATACAAAGTTACCAATCTTAACAAATTAAAATATTAGTTTCTCATCTCCTTTTAAGTTATATTATACTTTATTATATATTAAAATACTATCGGTGTTCGTAGTTTTAAAAAAATTAAAAACTTGAATTTTTGAAATTCTGATATTTTACATTTTCATTTTAAAGCATGACCTCTAGATTAATTTCTTGAAAATAATATATTATATATATTAGGTTAAAAGGTATTTTAATTTTAAAATAAAATTTTAATACAATTTTTACCAAAAAAAAAAAGGGAGGTTTTAGTCAAATACTAATACCTCAAAGGAGGTGTATACCAAAGACCACAACTTCAAGGAAATGAATGCAAATAACCCGACACTTCTTTTAATATCAAAACATTATACAGTATCAGGTCTGTTCGAATTAAATTAAATATATGACAGTTCAGGTCCAATTAAACTCGATTCTGCTCAAAATTTCTCCTATCAGGTCTAGAAATTTTAACTTAAGTTAAATTTGACCACACCAAAATTAATTATATAGTAAGTAGAGCACACTTACATTGTGATAGGTGTACAATTAAAAAAAATTACCAAAAATATAATATGATTAATTTAATTTTACTAAATATGATTTGAGTAAAAATTATTGTTCTAAGGGAGTTGGGGCTAACCTTAGTATAGAAGTCCGGTGGTGAATAAGCATCAAAGTGCGTGTGGCTGAAATCCAATCGCCAGCCATCTCCCATGTACACAATTACCTGTCAGATTGAAAGGATTTGTTACGAAATTTTATGGTCGATGGGATGAATGGAATTTTTGGGATTTTGAGGCTTAATTCCGTCACCTTCAATGTTGTCCTGACAGGGATAGGCAATTTGGGATCAAAGACCTCGCCGTTCGGACCTCTCTTCATCAGCATGTCGGGTTTTTTCACATAACCACAGTTTCCGTTCGATCTGAACACTCCATGCATCATCCATAGGGATTTTCCGTACCCCTGTTAGATCATTCGATAATTGTAAGCCCAGCAAGAAATACGGGCTACAACTACATAATCCCAGTTTAGAAAAAAAATTTCTGTTTACAGTTTATATTGCATTTAACATATACATATTACGTGTACAAAGACTACGTCATTTATTTTATTGGAGGTGGCACGTATGTATAAGTAAAAGGCAAAATTATATTTTTTGTTCTGTAACTGTACGTTGGTTGTTAGCATTTTTTGTCTTGTGACTTACGTTATTTATATATTTAATTATTTTTTTGATGAAATTAGGTTTGAACATCTCACATTTGGTCTTTCCTTGAAAAATTTAGTCCTGGATTGACAATTTTGATCCCCTTTCTAGAGTAGATCTCACTTTTTATTTTGTAACTACAGGTTGTTGGGACCAGAATCGTTAATATTAGACTAAATTTCCTAAAAAAAGGGACTAAAAGTGAGATGTTAGGGACTAAATTTTATCCAAAAAAGGACTGAATGTATAAAAAAAATATACATTACAGGATCAAAAGTGCCAACGACCTATAGTTACAGGACCAAAAATATAATTTTATCTAAATTGAATAAAAGATGCAATAGAATTTAAAATAGAAAATCCAACAACGTAGCTGAAGAATCAAGATTATGAAAGAAACCTGCATATTGAAGGCAACCATCTGGGCTCCATGCATCCATCCAATAATTGGTCTAAAATTTGAAGAAGTTACTCGTGTTCCCTTAGGGTACACTCGTAATATGTTCTTCTGGGTGAACCTACAAGACCAAATTGCTAGATCAAAAATGTTAAAATACAATTGGCCCGTGAAATCACAGGCCGGCACTCAAAACAATTGCAACACACACAAACATCGTTATGACACAACAATGAGTACCTAACGACATCGGTAGCGTACAAGGCTGCAGCCCTTTCAAGTTCCTGCTCGCTCACACTAAGTCGACTAGCTCTATCAACCGTGATGTTGAGTACTTCTCTCAAGCTCCTCTTCTTGGCATTCCCTGCGTGAATGGCAATGAGACGTTTGTATTCCGGCGCAGCAAGAGGGCCCGACTTTTGTTGCATGTTGTCGATATCTTCATCTTCACAATCTTCACTCTCACTTTGATTTTCCTAACAATTAAAGGAAACCAAACAATGGAGTAAATTAAAATCTACATGAATAAACGATAAAGAGAATACTTCATTTCATGAAGTCCCCTTCGATATATACCTTGTAGTCAGCTTCAAGTTCTTCATCCGACCAATATTTTCCCCCCGGCGAGGAACCTAATTCTCCCTCCTTGTTGCTGTTGGATCCAAGGTACTCCTTGGGTGGTTTCGTGGAGAGTATAATTTTGTGCTTTAAGGCTTCGGGAGAAGGAAATTCCTCCAAGATCCCTGACTCAGGGGAGTACAACATTTCTCCGAAAACTTGTGTAACCATCTGCAGACATATCAAGTTAAACACGTGTTTGAGTGAGTTTATAAGCTAGATACATAAGAAAACGTAAGGAGTTTTTGACTTATTTTTAAAATCTTAAGACACTCCTTCAGATTTGATCCTATTAATTACAAAATCATCATTACTGACATCTTATAAGCTCCATAATCGTATTTCATCCAAACAATTCAAGAGTTTACTTTTAAAATAAAATCTAATATAATATAAGCTCAAAAAGTATTTTATAAAATGCATGAACTTATAAAATCTTTAAATAAACATAGCCCAGACACCCTCTAAATCAAGAAAGCGTCGGTAATACAGTCTATAAAGGTTACATAAACCTTACTTCTGCCACTTTAGCTTGAAGCTCTGGTGTGAGGTGATCCTCCAAAGTGATTATAACCGGATAGGGCGACTTAACGAAAGCGTGCTCTTTAATAGACTTCAAGCATTTGAGGAGTGGCACTGGCGTCGTTAGAGTCCTGCAAAGCCACTCAAACTCTCAGTCTTCTTGAACGCCAAAATGCAATACCAAAGTACGGTTAGATCAATGTGCATAGAGATCTAAACGACGATTCATGGAAACGAACAACAAACATGGAGAGAGAAGCTTAGAGTTATACCTTCCATGAAGTACATTGATGTTGTCTTTGGTAGAATTCGGCCATAAATCAAGCTCTATGCCCCTCACACCATTTTCTAGAGCTCTTATGATTGGGATTTCACTGCAGTCACTGCTCAGTTGGTTTCCAGTCAAGTAGGAGTTGTGACCTGTGTATATGAAATAATGTTGCAAGGGAGCAGTCATATCATGGTGTACCTGGAATTATACAAATTCTCAATGTAAATATGAATTGTTTCTGCATTATTTGACAAACAGATTAAATCTCTAACTTGTCTTCTTATTGTAATTTCAATAAATGGGAAATAACATTTTTCGACCAATACTTTAAGGTCATTTTACTTTTCGTCCTATTGATTATTGGATTTTTATTAATAGTCTCGTAAGCTACAAAAAGATCACGAAATTTAGTCCTTTCGCTGAATTTTGTTATTATTTTGAGGGGGAAGGACGTGTTAAGTACGTAGCTGTTAACTCTTCGGCCATTTTTAGTACGTGTTTAACACTTTTAGTTTCATTGATTATGTAATTCTTATTAATAGTTCCATAAGTTACAAAAAGTTCTTACTTTTAGTCATTTTGTCAAATTCTATCAGTATCCTGGATATTAACCACGGCTTAACATGTGTCTTTTCCATCAAAATACTAACAAAATCTGATGTAATTACTAAAGTGAGAATTTTTTGTAATTTATGAACTTACGAGACATTAATAAACATCTCGTGGAACAAACTGTATAGACCCTAAACTATAGGATAAAAAATGCAATTCTCCCTTTCGATAAACATTCACTAGAAAAAAATTGATGCTGCCTATAATTTTTTGACTATGGACAACTATTATTAACCATAGTTAGACAAAAATCAATGCCGAAACTTAATTTATTCACTATATGTAAAAACTATTTTTAACATAGCTTTTAGCTATTATATATGTATTAGTCACACTCACAAAACTACGTCAAAAACTATTGGGTGACCGTTGTAAATAACTTTTTTTTTATTATGACTATTAATTTTTAACGATGATAAATTAGTTATAATTAAATATTATATCTGTTGAAGTGATCATTGATTTCTTTTTTTCAGTTTTCAATTTAATGAAAATGATAGTAAATGAAATGCAAAACGACATGCCTGTAAAGATCAGACACAAAGAGATATGTGCTGGAAAAAGAGTTGTTATTATTTGTCATAATTCTTTATTTTTGATATGATAAATACTCGTAACCAAAATTCATGTTCTTAATTGATTATTGACCATTTCTAAATTAACTTATAAGAGAGAGAGAGAGAGAGAGAGAGAGAGAGAGAGAGAGAGACCCGAGGATCAATGGGGCCATTGAGCTCATCTTGGAATAGGAAATAGAAAAAGTCCTCAAGGGTAAAGGTGTGGCGCTTGTCGGTATGGTGGCGGTGATGGAAGACATGTTGCATGATAGCCTCCGCATCCTCAGCGGTGCTGCTCTCTTCCTTCTGGTACTCCACCAAGAACTTCAACAGCTGCTCCGCCGTCATGCTGGAACCCCCATCCGTGTACCGCCAGAACGCCTCCCTCACATCCGGCGGCGGCTGCGACTCGCTCACCTTGAACTTCCGGTTAAAGCATCCGAACATCTTGTAATAATTGTAACTCCCCATCACGTCCCTCTAACCTACGTACCTTCTAATTCCTCCCTCCTCTCTCTCTCTCTCTCTCTGATTCTTGATGACAAACACGAAATCTGTGATGTATCTGCAATCTTTACACCTTTGATCTCATCAAGAATGAGAACAAAGGAAGGAGAAAAATGGCGGGTGAGGGAGAAAAGAAAGAGATATGATGAGGGGATCGGAAAAGAGACAAGGAAAAGGGCTACATTTAAGGAGAATTTGAGGGTGGATCGTTGTTAGAGTTTTTATATCTTAATTATTACAACACCAAATGCCCCCTCCTAATCCATATACATAATTTTCATACGTTGGATTTTCTTTTCCTTTCTATTATATACTATTCTTATACGTATTCACATACATACCTATACGTAGGTACGGTACATCTTCTCTTTAATCTATCTTCTTCTTTGTATTTTCTTTCTTAATTCCATCTCCACTCGATACTTGTCCCTTCTTCCCGCCATTTTGTCTTTCTTGGCAATTCACCCTATAATTAAAAGATTGATACATTAAAGACAAAATTTTAAAAAAAAACTAAATCTAATCGAAATTTGGCACGTGACCCTCACGTTACTACAATGGATTTTATCCTCAATGGGCCAATTATCTTAAATTGTAAGGCTTAATTAATTGTTGAATTGAACTTCAGCATAATTAAAATTGTCATTTCCCTATCATTAGGGACTGAAATTGCAACTTTTTTTTCTATAAATCACATTCAAGATATCTATATATATAAAATATTTTTCAAAAAAAATAAATAAATAAAACAAAATTTGGGTAAGTTATTAAGAAAATTGTGAGGGGTAGCAATTTTATAGTCATGACAGAATTTAATTTAGCAATTAAATCCTACAATTTAAAATGTGAGCTTATCTTTTTTAAGTCCACATGAAACTTTTTGTCTTGTTACAATCATTTAATTTTATTAAAGATTAGGAAAATTTATGTTGACTTTTGCTAATATAAATGTGGTTGACAATCCACGTCTAATTAAGTACAGTCAACAATTAGTAAAAGTCAACATGAATTTTTTCCTAATGTCAATGAATCCCTAATTGGGTTTCATTTTATAGTAGCGTGTCCGACATGTCTTGGATTGGATGCCGCAATTTCTTTCTCTCTTTAGTTTGTTTTTTTTTCTTTTTTAATATATATTTTATTAATTTAAGAATAAAATAAAATTTTAAATAAATAATATTAGCGCAAATAATAATATTATCAGAGTAGTGAGGACGGAATGGGAACAAACTAGTGAGGTGAGGTGAATATACAAAGATGATCAATCTATTCAGAATGGTTTTAAGTAAAATGGTTCAAATCCTGCTATATTTTAATACATCGGCTAAACATCCTTCCTTTATTTTAAAAATAGGCAAAAACTCTCTCTCTCTCTCTTTTTCTTAAATGTAGCTCAATCGCGCTTCTCCGTTAAATATAACTAACGCCGTTAATTCTTTTATAAAATAACCGTTATACCCTTATTTAATATATATTATTATTTATTTTAATAATCATTGGAACTATATTGATTATAGCAGAGCAGTCAAATCTAATCAATTAATTTTAACTGTTGAATCTTAAATTTATAAAAAAAAATTAAGAGTTAAATATATTTATACAAAAAAATTATTATTTAAAAAATAAATTAAACAAAATTAACCCATCCCTACCCCCTCTGCCCACTCAACAGCCTCCCCAGCCCGCATCCCCACCACCCATCCCCATTGCCGCCTCCCACAGAAGGGGGCGACAGCGACAGCGACGTCATAGCCCCGAATTTGGGCAACTCGCCTCATTTTTTTATTTTTTCTTAATTATAAATTTAAATTTTAAAATAGCTAAAAAATGACATTAATTAAATTAAAAATAATTCATTGATATTTTTAAATATAATTAAAAGGAAAGTTTTAAATATTAGTTTTAATAATTATAAAAATTATTCAAATTTAAATGTAATTTATGTATATACTTTTAACTAAATAATAATTTAAATTATTAATATTATATAAGTTTTATATATGTATCTAAATATTTTTAATTAAATAATAATTTAAATCATTAATATTATATGCACTTTCCGTTAACTACTAACAGAAGAAGTGTTTTTTTACAGAGTTTTAGAAAATACAAATTTTGTGGGGCCTCGTTTACTTTTGTGGATGAAGATTGATGAATAATAAGAATTAATTTCCGTTGTCATATGAATATTAATTTTTTTAGGAAATTTATATTGATTTGTTTCACAAGCATGTCATCAAGAGAATATAACAATATTTGTTGAGTGGGTGGCTGTTTTGCTATTTCAATTTTCACCATTTCATTTGAATTTTTAATTGATGTTTATTTATATCACATTATAAAAGCAAGAAACAATCTAAACAACATTAAAACAAAAAACAAGTTTGAAAAGAATAGGTGATGCACCTATTCTCTATCTTTAATATTTAGTGGTAAAACTCCTAAAGGAATAATCAAATAAATCCAAACTTAAAAAGATTATAATGCAAAATGCAATAAAAATATTTATGAAATCAAATTAAGTAACTTCAACACCATCAAGTAAAAGATGCAGCAATAATTTTGTTTTTAATTAGAATTTTCCCATAAGAAATTATATTTTTCTATAAAACAACACATTTATTTTCTAGTATTTAAAAGTATCTAAGTTTATTTAGAATTAAATTACAATTACACCCCTTAAAATTAGATAAAAATACACAGGAATCCCCTATCTTTTATAATATTACTACTAATACTCCTTGATAAGTGTTCTTGTAATACTTTTCAAGGAGTGTTCATGTAGACTTTGCTTTTGAATAGAAGGTAAATTATAATTACAAGGGACAATCACATTGCTCTCCCTTGAGATTTTAGTATAATTAAACATAGACTCATGTGATTTGAGAAATTATATTTAATATCTTTAATATTTACACTCATTTAACGATAGATCATTCTATTAGTTAAAATTCATTAAATTTATCGATATTAATAAAAAAATTGAATGAAAATTTATATTTACCCTCAATAGCTTATTAACAGCTTATTGCAGGTCAACTAAACTTATTCTGACTAAACTATCTATATAATAACGAGAATATATCACCTTGTGTAAAGAAGTATAACATTAATTTAATCAAAAAAAAAAAAGTTATTTAATCTAAAATAAATTAGTAATAATTCAATTAAATTCAGTAAATTTTCATTAATAGATGAAGTTAGATAAAAGCAAACTTCATAAATATTAAACTTGATTTTCCACCGCAGAGGTGGACGTATAATTTACCCTTTTATTTATTTCATGATTCGCCAACCACAGAATTGGCGGCTTCTCAAAGACGCGTTCCCATTTTTTGAGGTTTCCCATTCAAAAGTGCAGGTTTTAAATGGGCTTTCATTTCAAAAGTGGTCCTAGGACATGCACCAAAGTTAATTGAATTATTTATCAGAATATATACCTAGAGCACGGCGTCGTTTGGGCGTTCAGGATATGTCCAAGACACGCAGAGATGGACCAAGACAACATACATCAAACATATCACTTTGCTTCAGGCTGTTTTTACAGATTGCCCGAAAACAACTCCTCCCTGCATACTCATAACCTTCTGCATTTCCCTATCTTTTCAAGAAAACCCATCAACCACGTCAAAGCAGGAAACAATTTGTCACTCAAGTAACCATTTTGCCTTTCAGGAGACCCAATAAGCACATCAAAGCAGCAAATAATTTTTCATTCAAGAAAATCACTCAAGCCCTTCAAACTGATTGCTCAAGCATCTGATTTTAAGTCGCCTTCTGTTTTTCTTTGGGACTCCAGAGAGAATCGCCTTTTCGGAAGGCCACAAAAGCATGATTTTCAATCAACGCTTCAGCAACCTTGAGGCGTACTTAGTTTTTACATAATGTTGGGCGCTGCTGTATCCAGATTTTAGAATCTTCTTCTTTTCATTCTGGCATCAGCGAACCCGTCATCATGCCAGACCCGTTCCACATGTCTGTAGTCCCCATCTTGCTGCTCTTCTATATTTCTTATTCGCCTCGATACGACCAAGGGTTGGTGCTTTATGCGTCCGTCAAACTCCCTCTCTCGCATATTATTTCTCTCGATGAACTCTGTATCTGCGTCAGAACAGAATCTGTAAGGCCTGGGGCCATCATTCAGATGAAAGCGGAAATTGTCATTCTCACTGTTATAAGTAGGTCGAAATGGACGAAGAGGTCCCCTTCTCTCAATGAACTTTCTTCTCTCATCAATGCTTCCATCACCACGAAGCTCATGGAACTTATTGGAATGTGAAGGCCCATTGATATACTCATCACTATCTCCAACCTCCCGAGAATCTAATGCATCCCCTCTCCTGGCGCTTCTTGGAAAAACTCGTGAAGGTGAGGTTCTCCTATTAGAATTGGCAGACCTAGGATGGAGGACATGCTCTCGTCCAGAATCCACATCCCTTAAGTCATTAGGATGCCGTGCAACATAGGAAGGAGATCCACGCCTTCTAGCGACCATTTCTTCACGGAAACAAGAACGTTCAGGAGATCTCATCCTTCCCATCCTATACAAAGCTGGAGACCTATGCTGAGATAACTCTGCCAGCCCATTCGGAGATCTCCTCCGAGGAGATGACCATGGACCAGGTGACCGTGTTCGGGATCTAACAGGAGATTTGGAACGAATTCGAGGATAACCCTTTCTGTGGAGGGTAGAGAAATTCCTGTTCCCTCGGATAAGTTGACCATCAAGTTCATCATATAAAGTTTGGGAACGACTGTAAACAGGATCAATGACATCATCAGATATATGTCGCAGATACTTATCCCCGTGCCGAGGTCCTATCAAGTCAGGACCATCCTCGACAGTGCAACGACTTGGGCTCATATTTCTAGGAATTCTGCGAAGCATATGCATACCCCTTGTTACAGGACTATCTCTCTCTCCAGGTGAGACCCTCCTTAAAGATGTCCGTCGTAATGAAGGAAATTCATCATTCATTGCCTTCCTTCTATTACTACCCAAAGGAGGACCATCTTGTGCAACACCATAGTCATTGCATTCAAGTTCAACATCAGAAATGGAAGACCCATGTTTACGCCTGACAACCCTATAATCAGATGGACCATTATAAGTTTCAGATGCAAAGTGATGATCGGAATCCCATTCACTACGTAACGAGCCAAACCGGCCAGATATCCTCCCCTTTCCAAGCATGAAATTCGGCCTTGAGTTCCTCAATGAATGATCATGGATCCTATCTTTTGCAAATTTGTTAGAACCACCAGTATATATTTCATCTCTGTCAAATAAGACACAAAGAAAAATATAAACACTTTTGGAAATGAAAGCATTAATTCATACCCCCAACACCCTTCAAAGAAAAAATAAAGATGGAAAGAAAGATATATATATGCGAACGCCTGTGTGTGTATGGAGAGAGAGACAACAAGAATAACTATAGCAGCATCACAAGATATTCACCTATTCCCTCGTGGTTGTATCTCTTCATCAATATCAGGGTATCTCTCTTTCCCACTTCGTGATGTCAACAACCTGTTCGATATAGACCTTGACTTACAAGGATTTGCCACAACAGACGCACGAGATAAATTTATGATACGGCTCTTATTGCCTGTATTGTTGGAATCTTTAGCAGCATCATGATCATTTAAAGATGCTTCCACCTTGGACAAAGTTGAATCATTCTCTCCTGAGCAGATTTCTTTGACATTTTTATCAGTCACCTCATCACCTAGTTCAATATCTGTCCCATGGCTTCCAGTAGTTGGTCCACAACCAGAGACTTCTTTTTCAGGACCCTCTGTAACATCTTTTCTTCCTGAAATATCAAGTGGTTTCTCTGGAGTCACACTGACGGATCTCTTCTTATCAACTCCTACTTCTAACACTTTGTCTGATAGCTTTTGCAAAGAGTTATCTTCACTGTTAGGCTCATAACTAATACTGCCACAATCTTTAATTGAGTCACTATATGTTTCATCAAAATTTTCCTTTACAACTTCTTTTCCTTCAAGATCACATACAGGGAGGTTCTGGTCACCTGAAAGAACAAAAGGCTGCGTATTACTAGAATCACAACCAGCAAGTTCTAAATCCTCACTCTTCTTTCCCTCAACAATTGGATCTTCTTCAGCTGAATGTTGCAGTGGCTCTCGGACCTCACCATCCTCATATTCTTCATCCTCCTCACAGATGTTTTCTCCAATATCAGTTGAAGCATCAGCAGCATGATTTCCCTGCGATTCACAATCAGATCCAATAGAATCTTTCTCATGCATTTCCGCTGACATGTTTCTCTTTTCTTCATCATTTGCAGTTACCTCACTGTATTCTTCTACCTCAAGATTATGCTCATTAACCAGATCCTGTTTGCACTTTTCAGAATCTTCAACATTTGGATTCCCTACCTTGCATGGCTTTAATTGTTTGTCATCCTGACTGAAGGGTCTAGAAACCACAGCAGCCATATGCTCATCAGCTATATCGCTCTGGTCATGTAATTCTTTACTGTGAAAAGAATGTTCAGATTGATTTGAGAAATTGCCAGCTGTAGTCAACTCTGAACAAGTTGGCAACCTTGAAGGACATGAGTTCTGAGGCATCAAAGGCACTGGGAGAGCAGATGATGCACAACTCTCTTGCTGCTGCATAACCCTTGCAACAGATTTAGGCAGCATAGCATCTTTAGATTTGCAGGAGTCCTGGTTACCCTCTTCAGATTTTATTGATATATGGTCGACTAATTTCTCAGGGCCAATAGATGAAGACAGAACAGTTTCCCGGCTGTGGTTACTGACAAGTTCCCTTTTGATAGAAATAAACCTTGCTAACCCTATATTGCTGCTACTACAACTACCTATGCTACAGTCTCGTTTTGAATTATCATCAACAGGTTCGGATTTCACAGGCCTATTCACATTCTTAGCTGATAGCTGTACATGTTGCAAACTTACCTTTGGACTAACATTGATTGAGACTACTTGATCTGATAAAGCAGAATGCTCCCTGCTAGTATCCGAGTTCCTATATGACAGAGCAAGCCCAAGACCAAGAGAGTCATCAGTCGCGGCCTGCTGATCAAGGGGATCACTAGTCTTGCACTGCTGGCTCGGTTGTATAGCCGCACTAGAAGAATTGGATCTATGATCATACAGAACACATTTTCCTTTATTTAAACTGAGACCTACTATACCAGCTGTAGTCAAAGACGAAGTCGAATCGTGACATTTATTGGTCCTGCTGAACCCACCAATATCAACAAGCCTCTGAGCAAATGCATCACTGTTGGTAGAACCCTCCCATGCATCCATAGTTGTGTTCAAATCCCAGTTTGATCGATTAGCGGATACTCGACCACTGACACTGTCAAAAGTACTATCCTTCTTGTCATGCAGCACAAGCTTCTGTCCGGTCAACGCCAAACTCAACAAGGAAGGATCTGATTTCTCAGACTTATGGCAAATAGCTCCAGATTGATTTTTCGAAACATCAGGTGGGTCTTTTGGTCCCAACGACAATTCAACATTCATCGAACTTGTACGGGCACCTTCAATTTGCTCACTAGCAGTTTCCTGCTTCACATTTGTTTTTTGGCAACCCATGTGGCTTTCTGGAACTTCTGGTACTGCAGATTTCTCACACGACAAGATATCAGTTGTATTCCTCAAATCACCTACAGGACCTAAACTAGCACTGGGTTTTGCCTCCCGAGGCTTAGATGCAAAAGTTTCCACGTTAGCTTGACCCAATTCTAAATTTGTCGGAGTAACTTCTTCTTTCTTAACTATTGAAGCAGGAGTCTTGCTCGCATCAGAACTATCAGGAGAGGCTGTATGCTCACTCAAGGGTAGCCCTTCATCTCGGATATTAGAGTCTTGTGTGTTCTTTGAATTGTTATCCTCGGATTTGGAAGCCTTTTCTTCTGGGGAAGGAGATGCTGGCCGGATGATCGGAAATCTTCTCTTCTTAATCGGAATAGCACCGGAAAAACTAATAGACTGATGTTGTTGCACCTGGTGCTGCCCGGAAACTCCACCAGGCTGCAAATAACAGCAAATTCAATCAATAAAATTTCAAAACCAAAATAATAAGCACTAAGATTAATCTAAGATCAGATGAAATAACCTCAGCATTTCCTGGAATTGGCATGAGTCAAAAATCTAATACCCCTGCAAGCAACAGCAAAAATCAATCAAAAACAGCTCAATACATAAAAATATTTACCTAAAAATAAAGAATAGCATTAGGGTATAATCATCTGAATGTATAGTTGCTTCATACTCTCAATTCCTAAACCCGATTCCAAAACCGCTTCCCATAACTATTTAATTTACTAAAGCTTAAAGGTCATAAATTTTACTAGGTTTAGAGTAACAAACTTTTCAAACTATAAACAGAATTAAAAAATAGACCGACAACTATAACTCCTCCCGGTCTAGAGAAATAAATACCCCCACAATCAAAACTCTAATCAAAATAAAATAAAATACCAGTTCAACGCGAACAATTCTCTTTCTTTCACTTCTTTTTTTCCGATTAGAGAAAAGAAAATAGAAAAAAATACTTCAAATAAGAAAGAAAAGATACTTACTATTATTTTCCAAAAAAAAAAAAACAAAGAAACTAAAAATCTCCAGTGAATCAAGAAACCCAAAATCTCCAGGAAATCAAGAAATTAAGATTTTCCGGTGAAAGGCAAATCAAGACGAAGCAAAAAACCCGGCAAACAAAAGAAAATCCAGATCGAGTCCAAATCCAGATGCGGTCGGCGCTTGATTCCACATACGAAACAAAACGACACACTTGCAGATAATAAACATCTCTCGATGCAGCGCCACAAGAAATTACCTTCCAAAAATCTGAAACGCAATCAGAAACCAGATAGAGACGAGTGAAGAAAAGAGGAGAAAATCCCTCAAAAGGGTTTGTGGTGTGAAAAGGAGAAAAGGGAAAGAGGAATGAAAATGGAGGAGGAGAAGAAAAAGACGAGGACTGAAGGTGGCTTCCAAGTGGTTGCCATTGAAATAAATAAATAGTATATTGTGATAATTGATGAGTGTGATTGATGGGTTAGGGTTTGTGCTTTTACAATTATTGGATTCTATTTCTTTCTCTAATCATGGGGTCAAGTGCCCACCTATTTCTCCAATTTACAAACTATATATCCCTTAGGACTGCTAAATTGCTTCGGCTTAATTTTGATTTTCATCAATATATCAATATTGATCTATTTTAATAATAATTATTAATTTATTATAGTAGTAGTCGTTGGTTAATTATACATATTTAATATTAATAATTGACATATATTGATTGTCGATGATTGAAATTCATTATATCGTAATTTATCTAGAAAGAAAATCGGATAAGTTAGGAGTAGACTCAAGACTCGTCTTATTTAATTTTAACTAGTGATAGGAGCATACTTAATTTGTTTGTGTAATTTAAAATCGATGAAATACATTAATTTTAAGTATGTATACATTGAAAATAATAAATGGGAGAATTTGATTTTAGATATAGTTATATTGTTCAAGAAATAAATATACCGAAGGGTATTTTAATTAATTAACATTCTAATAATCAGAATTTGTAACTTGAGAGAGTTGATTCTTAACAAATAATGTAGATCAGACACAAAATTAATATCGAATTATACTCGGACGTGTATTTCGTTGTGACTCGACCTGCTTTTGGGACTCGAAATCCATCTTGTCTCCCCTCAAGTTCGACTCTAGCTTGCTACGACTTTGGACTTGATTGATACAACTCGACGAATTCGGTTAAATCTTATTTTTAATTAAAAAAAGTAAGATTGTTATTTATAAGTATTTAATAAAATATAATTATGTTTTAAATACAATTATTTTAAATTGGGAATAGTTTGGACAAGCCCCTAGACTAGTCCTAAATTGGTTGGATCCATAAAATCAAAATTCATCATCAAATTTAAATTCGAGAAATTAGATGAAACATACTCGATACGTGTTCATCCCCAATTTACATTAGAATTACATCATTATTTAATATGAGAAAAAAAAAAAACAATAGATTTACACAATAATTATATTTGTATTAGAAACGAGAGTGATAAATAATTTCATCATCTTGTTATTTGACTCTATGTAATTGCTTATTCTCATACGAAATACTGCTTCTAGTGCTACATATTCCTTTCCAGAGTAAAAAAATAATCTTTTACATGCAATCAATATAATAAATATTTACATTTTACCATATTTTAAAACTCCCAATACTATTATGAATACTCGATATATTATTTTCTAAAGGATGTTCACTATTCATTATTTGACTAAACAACCAATACAAAAATTCTCTTTATAAAAAGCGGACTTGAAAAGTAATATTATGTCGAGGGTAATTTCTCTTTCACTCCTTTAATCATTTAGAATTTTCATCCATGTGATGGTTAATAATTTTATCGCACTAACTTTATTGCATTTTCTCAAAAAAAATCATATTCTAATTTATGTTAAGTAACCTAAAATTATTTTAAATTGTTGTGAATTTTATTTATACTTAAATTGATAATTTTAATTTCTTTATTGATTGCATTAAAAATATAAAAAAAAATCAATTTACCCCCTGTTATATAAGAAACGAGCAAAAAAATTCATATAAAAAATAAAACAGCAAATTATCTCCTATATTTTGGAAAAAGAAGCAAATTTTTCTTTTTCTTTTTTTTTTTTGTTGGTGAACGAACTGATAAAATAGGAACAACACTCCAGAAACTCGTTAGAGAGAATTGTACCAATGCCATGAATAACGACCATAATGTCTTATAATTGATCTAATATCGTAAAATGACTAACAGCGTGAAATATTAACAGAGAGAGAGAGAGGTGCTTGAGTATAGTTTTTGAAGCAGTGGCATTAGTCAATAATAAATTGTTACGGGAGGTGGCGGGATTGTCACGCGGACGCCAGCTGACCACGTTGTGGAACAGCGTGCCGACAGCTTCATTCCCAGACCCACCCCCCCAACCACTCCCCCCCTCCTCCATACGAATTCATTTTTTACCGCTGTTAGAATACTCATCAATGAATCAATTATATAAGTACAATATATTTATCATATGAATATCGTATAATTTAAAAAAAGTGATTGGTTTAATTCAATCAGATCTAATTTTGATAAGAATTTTCTATTGAATTATTTAGAAAAATAGCTAAATATTTGTAACGATAACACCGCCCTCCCCTGAAATTTTGTGGTATTACACGTAAATTTTTTATAAATTGAAAAATTATATCTAGTACACTACAAGAAATTTGTTCAATAGCAATGAAAAAGTTTAGCGTCGAGATAATTAACAAGTAAAACTCTCGTTGCTACTCTATATTATCTAATACAAGAAAATTACTCGCTAATGAATTTAGCAAGAATAAAATAACTTGCTACGGATTTAGGATTTAAAAGATATATTAAATAATATAAACTAGCAACGAAAATTTTACTTGCTAATTATCTCGACGCTGATTTTAGCTCAATTATTTTTGTAGCTATTTATTATTTTTCTTGCAGTGGTACCCATAACGTTTGTTCTCATCTAACAAATAAATCCATATATTGGTAAAAATTCATGGAATTTACGATATTAACAAATAAAAATACATATTTACCCTAATCAAATGAAATCCATATTAGCACAATTCATTCAACTATTTGCTAATATTGGCTAATTCGACAAACTTTTACTAACATAAGGATCTATTTTTTAGTCGTAAACAAACATTAGGGGTATTAAACGTAATTTCTCAAAATTCAATGGGTCTACATATAATTATTTCAAACTTTAAGGACGAGCCGTGTAATTATTTCTATTTAATATTTTATAAATAAGTTGTAGAAGTTGACAGAGTTGTTTATAATTTTTTTTTTGAATCAGCTCAATTTAAGTAATTAAAAAGCAAAAACTTAAATAAAAAATATCTTTTAAAATTATTTTCATTAAACTGATAAATATTTATTTTAAATGTTTGCAAACACACCTGACAATTGTTGCTTTGTGTCTAATTTAACGATGCAGTTTGAGATTTCTATGAATTTTAGTTTCATTAGATTATGTCCATGTTTACTGTAATTGTATGAATTTTTCGTATTAGTTTTCTAATTATTGATTTTTAGAAATATATTGACTAACGTATATTATATTATAGGATGAATAACAATCTCGTCTAAAATTTGGCATAATTACAAACATCCTCTTATTGTTTAAAAAATTACAAATACTTTCTGATATTTGATGAAATTATGCTAATTCTTGATTCGGGTATAAAATTATCAACTTTGTTCTTACTGTACTTTTTAATTTTTTTTAGAAAATGAAAATATATAAACACTTCAGACAGGGTAAGCTGCAATTTTTTTAAAAATTATAAAAATAATTACCTATTTAGTTTATAAAAAAATAATATAATTGTAATTCTTCATCTACAAGGTCATTTTTATCAGTTCACCAAGATTTATTTTCTCCTTTTGCACTATTCATTTTCAGATTTTTCAATAAAATTTCCATTGACGACACTCATTGTGATGTTACATCAAATAATCAATGCGTCTTTAAACAAGAAAAATAAGAGTCAAGCACATACCACAAGACACTACAAAAATTGGTCCCTAAAAGCAATTAATGACACACATATATATTTATATTCATCAATTAATATTTTGTCAATAATATTATATTTTCTGGTAGCAAAAAGTGACACTAGAAGAAAATTTATTATTGGCTATGAACTAAAACTGTGATAAATAATTATTATTTTAATCATGGTTAAACAATGACCGACGCAAAAATTTAAATCATCCACCATGAAAACTATATATTTTTATCATGACTATGAGTCACAACAAATGTTTTTGTCATGAATCTTAACTACGATAAATTTTTTAATCACGCTAGCAAAAGCTACAGCCAATGTCCTTGTGTGACCATAGTCTATAATTTTTTGCTATAATTGTTTATTTTTAATTATGATAATTAATTACAATTGCATCCGATCCGATTAAATTTAAATTAATCATATAATACATGTAATATATTTATTATATAAATTAAAAAAATGATCAATTACATAAAAAATATATCATATTTATTTGTGTTTGATTTAATTCGACAAAACTTAATGTAGGAAGGATTCTTTCCTCCTCCTTTGGTCTTTATTCCGACCACTTTATCTTTTGGAGCAGTTAACACTTGACTTTTCCTTTAGCATTTATGATGGATTTTCATTTCACATGTCGTTGATTTGGTGGGTGGGGGTTCATCACGCCAGCCAGCCTACCCACGTGTTTCAAGCACGTGCAGACACGATTATTAGGTGTGGTTTTAGTTTAAAGAATTAGTCAACGGTTGTATTAAATTCATTATATTATTCGTACACATATGAAATAAAATTATTATTTTCTCTACTTGTTGTATTCATCAACTCAATAAATATATTCTTAACTTTAAATTAAATATTTAATACACATATATTATTCATGTATTAAGGATGAAGTGTGAATGGAGTCGATTTTTGGTATAATTTGTGTGTTTTTATTTGATATTATTTGTGGGGTTTTAGTAATTCAAAAAATATGAACTTAAATAGTTACTTTTGTTGTTAATGATAAAAATACGACGTAATTGCGCATTAAAAGACATCGAAGACGAGAGTTAGATTTTTCATCTTTAGCATAATATTATCCCGCAGGCCCTACCGATGCAAGATTTTATTTTTTAAATAATACGACTTTTAAATATTTCAAAGTAATAACACTATGAAGTTTGATAAGGTGGCTGTTTAATTTCTATCCCCACTTCAAATGTGGGATGGTAATGTATACTTTTCCTTTCGGAAAAATGTAATTTATTTTTATGTAATATGAAAAATAAGCAAAAATTTTCTTATAAAAAATAAAATAGTAAATTATCACTTTATTTTAAAAAAATGAAGCAAATGACCCCTATCAACACAAATTAATTTGATGGTGTAGTTTAGAAATGACAGTCATTGTGGATGCATGACAAGAATCCATTGTCGAACGGAGGTCTTGCACAGTTGCTGCAAAGGATGCAACAGGGCTTGAAGGAGCTGAAAATCAAAATAGGAGTGTTGAGCACGACTCCACATTGTGGAGGAAGAAATTGAGATGAAAACACCAAATGACAAACGGAGGGACTAATGTATTATATGGAAACAAATTTCAGAAGTGTTATCTGTAATTTTTCAAATCATATGGAGTTTACATGTAATTACATAAAATTTTGAGAAAGGAGAGTGTAATTATCCCTTATATTTATTACTCAAAATCTTGGAATAAATATTTTGATGGACAAAATACGAATTGCCGGGTAAAATGTCCTTAATTCTTCCAAAAAATATATTTTTAATTAATTAGTTCCATCAATAATTCCTATTTCTACACACTTAAAATTAATTTATTTAATCAATTTTGATCATTTCCTCATCTTATCTTCTTTACATTGATCTAATTAAATAAAAATTATACACACACATTGAGTATACTCCGATTAATTACTAATTTATACTATCTGTAAAGGTTAAAAGCCTTAAAGGAATTACTTTAGAACGTTGGCAAAATATGAATTACCTGAAATATCCTTACTTTACTTATTTAATCCACAAATAACTACATGTCCCATTGACTAATGAATTATATCAATAATTTTATGTTACATATCTAAAGTACCAATTTTGATCAATTAGTAATTTTATTTTTATCTTTTAATAAAATAAATATAATAAAAATCTGAATTACGACCTCGTTGAATATGCTTCAATACTTATGTATATATATATATATATATATATATATGTATAAGTATTTCTTAATCCTTAATTTATGTTTTTTTTAAGACCAAAATTGTTCCATAAAATGTGTGGCATTGACGAGGGATCCTAAGTGTTTTGATGAATTGTACAAAGATGATGTTATATTTCCTAAGTGCAACAACATTTGATGACAGCTCTAATAGTTCAAAGATGTAGCACCCACATCCACATGTGAGATTTGTTCAGTCTCATGGTTTTCTAGTACCTTTCACTTAGAATGATGACAATCTTTTGTCAGGACAGACAACATACAACCACAAATTAGGTATGTAATCAGATTGTTTGCGATTGCTTTTACTTTTATTATTAGATTGAAAGATAAACAAATTCCAAGTAAATCAAAACTTGTATATACAAAAAGTAAATAAACATATCACAATTTATCTCATACATTATTACAGATTAGTCTATCACACTTGTCACTTGGTGAACGATTCCACAGATAACGTCTTATGCAAGTTTGATCTTGAGTTATCATAAATTGCTTTCATCAGAGCCATCGTTACGATATATTGTTGTTCGTACATCAATCTTACGTTCAAATTTAAAAGCCAAGCAAATGAGCCGATCGATATATCCAGTTCTATACCTACACTCGCATGTTCTTGCTTGATGCGTTTACTGACTCTGGAACAAAGTTTCTAATATGAAATGGTAGCAGTTGAGAGAGCAGAATTGCTCACCTAGTCCCATTTTATTTCTCTGTGGAACGTCCATTCCGAGGGATTTATGGTTGTTTTCCCATCAGCAGCGACGAGATCATAAGGGGAGTCCTCGGAGAATTCAGTTGGCATGGATTTCCAGTGTAGACTAGGTTCCCACTCTGCTTGCTTGAGCACCTTCAGTATTTCCTCCACAACTACCTTACTGCCCTCAGCTGACAAGTGAACCCCATCGCTGGGAGGGAATTAGAACACAAGTGAAAACAGTGACTGAGAAATAAGCGAGGTACAAAGGCAGAAGTGAGGCTTGAATTGTACTCACGTAAAGCAAGCATTCGACCAATCTTCTCGTTTCTGGATTGCAGTCCAAAGATCGATTACCTTCAGATCCATTTCTCGGCACAATTCTATACAAGCTTCTGAATATATCCGGCACAACTCATTTGTGCGGACTAGCTCACTGAAATACGAACTGGTAGGGGAAAGAAACAACAAAAAGCAGCATACTGAGTATCAACGGAACGAAAACCACAGGTACAGTATGTCATTTTCATATGCAGCTAGTTGAGGAAATGCCACCTACGAATTTGTAGTCATACCTAGTGTTTTCACGAAGTTTAGCCTCGTTAACAGGAGGGCAACTGAGAAATATTATGCGAATGTTGTCCGATAGATTCTGAAAAGTAAATGAACTTATACTTAGGAAACAGAAAAAGATTCAACAAGAGGAATAGTCTTGTTAAGCATAAGAAAGAAGATCAATGACAAACCTTACCAGAGCAGTTCTTTTATAATGAACATGAATGTCATTGAGAAAGAAAGCAAGATTACAATAGATAATAACTTTTCAGGAAGATAGATAGGTCACACAGAAATTGAGTCCAAAATTACTCATCGAAATTTTTAAGATCATGGGCGCCACCTTTTTCATGAACCAAACTTATGTCAATAGTTTGTTGCACATGAAATTGACAAAATGACTTGAAAAGCAAGAGACTCATTGTTACAACCAAGAGTATTGTTTGAAAATGCAATATGTTACACCAAGTTTAAAGCAAAAATATAGCATTAACATGAAGCCACTGAATAAAATTACTCCAAATGAGTTATGCTACTATAACAAACATATCATGTCATTGTTAAAGCAATTAATGGAATCCCCTGACTTGCATCATTTTTTGAATTAGATCATGGAATGCTTCTGGGCTATTTAAAACTTGAGAAGTTACCTTAAGATGGATTGCGATTTTTTTCATGTTTTCAATATATTCCGGAAGAGGTACATGAGGACCTAGTCCAGATGAGTGAGCTCCCATGGAATCATTGCCACCAAAATACACAATCACCAAAGAAGGCTGAATAGCAGTGTCCTGCAACAGCAAAATCATCAGTCTACAACTAGAGAGAAACGTCATTGAGATATCTGATCTGATCTCTTTATCTAACTTTTAAATGAACCGGTCCTCCACTTTCTAAAGAGGTCATGGCTTGGGAAGGATAATGCATACGAGAACTTGTTAATTACAAGCTTAAGTGCTAATGGAGATCTTGTGCTCTGAATATCCGGAGCCAGGTGCATATCAATCAAAGATCAAGTCAAAACTTGATATTGCAAGACGTTGACTGTTTCTGTAAGTTCTGAAAAGTTATTAACACTTTTCCTATCATATATATATGGAAGAAAAGTAAACAATTTGAGCAAAATCTATACATCGTGCGATATTACTTTTCTGATATCACAGGTACTTGAGGTAGTTTCTTCAGTAGCTAATTTCATGTACCTTTGGAAAAACTTGATCAAGAATTTGGACAGCTCGCCTTGAGTTCCAGCCATAATAACCTCGTGTAATTATATCAGCCTACAATGGAAGAACTTAGAAGATCATTATCAAATAATAGACAACTAAACAAAAGTTGAGTTACAACGGGAAAAATGAGAAGACTGGTGATGCCCCAGAAAAATACTATCTTGTGATTCTCATCTGGAAAATAAGCAAACTGAAAGCTTGTGTCCACTATGGGGATATTATTCAATTAGTATATAGATACCTCTTTCCTCACATAATAGTTTTATGGCCAAAGACCAAATGGAGCTGAACAGAAAGAGGACAACTGCAAGTATCAGAAAAGGAGAAACATCCTTGACCAAAGAGCAGGAAAGTAGAAAAGATATTGTCAAACCAATGCCACAATCATGTGCATCCAATGATTGCCCTTGTAGGTATTATATCTCCATGAAATCTGGATCAAAACAAAATATTTTCAGAATGCAACAAATGGGTATATCCCATAGTGCATAAGGAGGAAACAGAAGTTTAACAGTCGACGGTTCCTTTTGTTGGGAATTTCCATCCATTTCAGGCGCCATGGGCGATCCATATGTAGCCGGACAACACAACATTTCACATAATTAAGATAGTTTTCACTTGAAACATCCAAATCATTATCTTGAGGTTGACTGGAATAAGCCGGACTTTAATGCAATTGGAAGAACTATGACTTACTTTACTTCATGTCAGAACTATACCACATTCCAGAATCATGCAGAGGAGATAAAGACCAAACATATTTTGTTCCTAAAGCCCTTTCAATGTGAAGAACACCTTTTTATCCATGGTTGTAAAAGAGAAGCTCATACTCGACATACTTCAGAGTATCAGACAAAAATAAAGCTTCATGTTCTGATGTCTCGCCCAAAAACATCATACACCGGTCAAGGAAAAGCTATGTACACTGGAGTTAGCATTTTCCATTAGCTAAAATCCTTCCATATATGAAAGAAAGCTATTATGCAGATTTGTAAAGCTTTGCATCATTTACTGGGCATTTGAGTCTTTTGAGGTAATCAAATGTGACACCTTATGTGGTTCATGAAAACCAAAGAGCTCTAGAGTTGCATAAAAACATGGACATGGATAATAGCACTTTATTTGCAATAGTACATGCAAATTTGTATAATTTTAATGATTTTGTTATGTAGATTATTTATAATTTGGTATCATAAAACTTTTCCAACCTCAAACATTGCCATATTAGTATCAATCAACATTATTCTTGGGATGTATGTAACATCTATTAATATATTCTTTATTAGATTATGTTATATTCTAATACTATTCAACCCGTCACTTAAAAGTAGAAATTTTTTTGGCCACTTGCCTGTAAAAGAACTGTTTGAGTAGAAAAACAAAGAACCAATTTGAATTATTCATGTCCGTCATAACAAGAATTGAACAAGTGTATTTTCTTACAGCATATTGCACATTTTAAACGTTTAAAAATTAAAGTCAATCACAATCTCATTTTCATCTAATAAAAAAAATATATTGATTTGACGCCACTAACATCAAACACAATCTCGTCAACTAATCCAAATATATTTTCATTTTAACACAAAAATTATTTTGTTACCTGAATTTTAGCGTTATTGTCAAATTGATAAATGAACCCTTTTAATGTAATTTAATCTTATATCAATTTATACTAGCCCAATATAGTTCTGTGATAAAATAAATTACAATATTAAAAAAATATTTAAATGATAAAAATGACTCATAACAAACTATTTTAGTTCATTATTCAATAACTATATTAGCATTATAATAAACTGGGTAGGAAGTGGTGGTTTTAAAGATAAAAATTACTGGAATTTAAGCAAAAAGGAATTTTTTAATTTAACTTTTAAAATATTATGGTCTAAGAAAAAAAACAGAGAGTAAGTTAAATAAAAAATAAATATTTGGGTATGGGTGGGATTTGGACCTAAATACTTGTGTGTTGATGTATGGGCAAAACTTAATACCACGAGATGCATATTTATTCATTAATTTAAGATTATTAATTTATACACTTTTGCTAAATCAATCGACTAATTTACTTTACATCCAAAAATTCTTAAATGTTGTAAATATTTTTTTTTCATATTTATGTTTGGACAAAATTTCCAGAGTCTTGCTTTTTTATTTTCATAATGACAACTCCAAATTAAGTTTATGATAAATTGATTTGAACATAACGTTATAGTTTAGAAAAATGAAAAAGAATACTTGAAACTAAAATTTGTTGAGCTCAATTAATATATGAAATACGTAAAATTTGTTTGAATTTGACCCATAGAAAATAATCAAATTAAAGTTGAACACAAATTCAAATGGATTAAAAAATTATACAAAAGTTAATAAGTCCATCATTTTTTTTCTTAATTGTTCAGAAGTTTCTATTTCTACCCAAATCCATCATTATTGGGTAAT
The DNA here is from genome assembly GCF_026168435.1 of Sesamum indicum. Lineage (NCBI taxonomy): Eukaryota > Viridiplantae > Streptophyta > Magnoliopsida > Lamiales > Pedaliaceae > Sesamum > Sesamum indicum. The sequence goes on along the minus strand of NC_142660.1, from coordinate 15,653,139 downwards.
TAATTAGTGACAGTCTATTCTGGTAAAATATTAAAGAAGGTATCTACTATACAAGTGACCTTAATTATATGGTATTATTACGCTATCAATCATCCAAAGAATCCTCTAATATGATACTAAAAATGCAATTTTTTCGAATTCTTTTACCACCCGACACTCCAAATTTAACGTCCGGCCTGCTCCTCGCGTGGCCTTTTTCGTCAAAAAGTTAACCACGACATGTACTGTGCAATATTCAAACACTTTTACATGGACCCAATCTCAGCCAACTAAAAAGAACATGAGATGGAATTTGCAAGCCCCCGTATCAGAAAATGCAATTTCCTCTGTTCCAAAAATAACAAGACAATAGTTTTTCCGATGCGAGGGAAAAGAGGGGAAAAAGCAAAAAGAAAGGGAAATAGAACGTACTTTACGGGCATAGACATCGGAGAGGATAGCACCCCATCCGCCATTGCTGAAGCTCAGCTGCACTATTGATGATCCAAACAACACGAACAATGGCCGCTCCGGTCCCACCATTTCTCGTTCTTTCCTCTATTTGAATTTGGAGTTTTCCGACACCAACAAATACCTAGACGCAGGGTATCACAGATAACCAGTGCGGTCGGTCGAATTGATTTACGTGAGACCCATCAGTGAAGGATTGGATTTATTTCCCTTGTACCAGCACGCTGGGTAGAGTAGTGTAGTGGTTGAAAAACAAGATCAGCTAGGTGTGGTGTGTGAGAGAAACAGGAGAGAGAGAGAGAGAGAGAGAGAGAGAGAGAGAGAGAGAGAGAGAGAGTTAGAGTTGCAGGGGACGTACAGTGGTGGTTGGAGTGGTAGCAGTAGAGTGAGGGCTTTAATGAGGGCGTTGAGGTTTTACCAATACCCCACCTTTGATATGATTATGAATCTATGATGCCATGCTCTCAGTTTAATTTCAATTTTATACCAGTATTTATTATATTTTTTCTATTATAAGTATCAATATATATAATAATATTAAATGAGGAATAAAATAAAATTTTATATATTTTTTTTACTTATATCGATATTTTTTAATCAAATTCTAATAAAAAAGAGCTGGATGTAAACAATAAATTTTCAAATAAAGTGTAAGTGTAATTTCAAAAAAAAAAAAATGAGGAAAAATATCATTTCGCATTTTGATATGGGATTCGAAGTGTAATCAACCATTTCATTTTAGAATTTGTTTGGTTCAAATGAAATAAAATGGGAACCGAAAGAGGCAGGAAAATAGGATTCCGAAGGGTTTCATTTACTCTATTTATTTATGACTATGGAAGCGCTTTTATATATATATATATATATATATATATTAGTAATTTAGTATAAATTGATTCGATCAAATTTAATTTAAATAAAAAAATTATACAAAATTGATTCAAATATAATCAAATTCAATTTAAATTAAAATTATCGGGCTCACTTGGTGTACTTGAAAATATTAGCATTCTTTCATGTGCATGCCTTAAATAACTCACCAAACAATTGAAAACCTATGTTCATACTTATGGGGAAGGTTGAACAGAAACATCCATATTTATGGCTACATAACTTTCCTTTAAAAGTTGATGACCGTATTTTATATATGTGGTGTGTGTCTGTTTATATGATATAAAATATATTATATTTTTAATTAAAAATTTAGTCTAATTGTCAAAATCAAAGACAATTATCATTTATAATGTATCTAGTTATGGCAACGAATCGGATTCGAGGAGTTGCCAAAACCCAAGACCCAATCCCTCAAAATTTTTCTAGACTCGAAAAACCTGACTCACCCTGAACCCTGATCTGACGAGCCGATTGGACCTATTAAGCTTGATTATAAAATTTAAAATATGAAACTCTATTATGGCTTGAAAATCATCACAAATGGAGAGTGGGTTCAGATTTAATCCGAATTCATTGTCATTCCTAAACGTGTCCAAAGTATAACAAAAGTAGCAAGCTTTGCTAATTCCAGTGGCCAAATACTAGCAAAGCTTTCAGAAGCTTAGTCGATATATCCCGGCAGTCCTGTCGTAGTTGGATAAGTTTCGGAGAGCATCTCAATCTATAAGAAAGCAAATATGTATGTGTATATATATAATAACAATAATAAAAAATAATATTACAAGAACAAGTATGAGAAATTTTAGCTCAAATTAGATTTATTTAGACCTAAATTAATTATAGAGTAGAATTACACTTATCATATGATTGATTTATAATTTAATAAAAAAGATTAATCACATAATAATTGTATTACAGTTGCTGTGTGATTAATTAAATTCGACCAGACCTGATATAGGTTATAATTTTCCAAATGTAGAGAGTACAATGGAGGGCCTATGATCCATTTACCCAAGAGCTTTTAGAGTTTTGCTTTATGGATCCAATAGGTAACTGGGCCGTGGGGGTACGGGCATATTTTTGTTAAATGTTCAAAATTATAAAGGGATAAATATATTATCTTCCGTTGAAGTTTGGTGTAATTATATGTAAATTTTGTATGATTTAAAAAATTACCTTTAGTGTCCGTGAAGTTTGCTTTCGTCTAACAAATAAGTCCATCAATTAGTCAAATTAACTGAATTTGTTGATATTAACAAAAAAATCAGAAAAAATCTATATTTACGTTCGATTAACTTATCACTAATTTATTGCAGGTTAGATAAATTTTTTACGATCAAATTTACCCTCAAACGTCTTCACGCGTTAATGCATGTGAGGAGATATATCTTGACTATTATAAGAGTAGTTTATTTAGAAAAAAATTATTTGACTTGCAATAAGTCAGTAATAAGTCAATCGAGATTAAATATCAATTTTCATTCATTTTTTTTTATTAATATTAGTAAATTCAGTGAATTTTCACTAATGGAGAGATTTATTTGTTAGCTGAAAGCAAATTTCATGAGTGTTAGATGTAATTTCCCAAACTATAGGAGGTCTAACTGTAATTATACCAAATTTTAGGGAAGAGAATGTAATTCCCAATTACAAAAGCAGGTCCAATAAAGTCTAATTCACGAAAATAGTGTTCGCAATGATTCAAGATGCACAGTGGACAGAGCTGGGCTAGTCCAGCCTAAGATCGTAATTGAACCAATGAAAAATAGGCTGGGTTGGCCCAAACCTGCTTGGGAACAGGTTGGTCCTCACTGGGCTGAGCTAGGTATGCCAGACCAATTTTTTTTATAATAATAATGCATGACATATAAATTTCATGTTATTCTCCCAAACTAACTATTTTAGTAGCTTTTTTTTTATACTTTTGGAACTCTAAAAATTATTATCATTATTGTTCTATTTCTAAATTTTTTAGTACTTCAATTTATTAATATTTTTTATTTATTTTTTCAAAGTTTATTATGAATCCTTTTTGAATTTATTATCATCTAAGTTCATTATATATCTTAATTATTATTTTTTCCAGTTATGATATTTTTGTGTGATTTAATTTATTATTTATTTTATTTAAAAATACTACTATAAATTTAAGTTATTCATAAAAAAGTAAAAAGAATAGGCACATTCAAACCTGATTAGGGCCTCAATCGGGCCAGTTCACAGGTTTGGGCCTGGTTTATAAATGGACCCAATTGGGGACCATTTAAAGGTCCAGGAACGGTCATGAATAGTAGTGGGCTAGTCTTGGGCCGAATTTTTTTGGGCTGGTCCGTGCCGATCCTGAGCCGACCCGGCCTACTATGCACCTGGAGCAATGATATATTTTGCTTCCTTGTCCAATTTTTCTCATTTCATCTCATTTCATGAAATATTTTTTCCTAAGACGGATAATTATTTTGAGAATTTTTCGATAAGGGAAAAATGCTTTTCTAGTCCCATAAGACTAGGCCGAGTCTGTTTTGGAATCATAACATTGGCAGGTGTCGTTTTCAGTCCAATAAGACACAAAATCATACTTTTTAAGTCCCAAGATAACAACTAGTGGCATGTGCCATGCACATGGCCATCATGGGTGTTAACATTTGCTTGAGTACGTGAGGGGTCCTCATTTTTACTTGAAACTTTGAAAAAAGGGGCAAAACAAATCAAATATCCTCCCACTCGTTCCCCCTTTCAAAATCGAAAAAACCCTAGGGAAAAATTGAACAATTCAACCGTAAATTTTTTATTTCTCTTGCATACTAACTAAATCCTGCTTACCTAAGGTTCGTTTTGGAGGTAGCTTGAAAGAATGGCGTTAACGCATCTTTTTTTACCCGCTTGGCTGGTGTCTATGAGTGTCCCAAATTATGGTAAGTTTCTTTTCACTTTCTTGCTCTTTTTGTTGTATGAGTTGCTGATGTTGTTTCCCAAAAGGTTCGTTGTGATATTTTGTTTGGGGTTTTTGTTGTTTTCAACAATGGTCCCCTTCCCTTCTCACTTTCTTCGTTTTTTTTGTTGTATGAGGTGCTGATGTTTTTCTCCAAAAGGTTCATTGTGATGTTTTATTGGTGATTTTTATTATTTTGAACAATGGTGTTATTTTTTGCTTCTATTTTAGTTTTTATCAATTGCACCAGGAGCCGTTGCACCGGGTGCTAAAGCGTGGGTGTTTTGTAAGGAGAAACAAAGAAAGAGAATAAATTGGGGAAGAAATTTGATTGTCAGCCTATTTTCTTCACATTTTTACTGCCTCACGTGCATTTTTTTCTCCCAAAGGAACAGTTAACGGAAGTTAGTGGAACTTAACGTCAGTTAACAACCATGTGCGACGCACATGACTTTTTGGGACTAAAATAATATAATTTTGTATTTTATGAGACTAAAAATGACACCTACTAAAGTTATGGTACTAAAAACAGAGTCGGCCTTAATTTTATGGAACTAAAAAAATATTTTGCCTTTTCGATATATATCTCAAAGATATTTCACCACTCTTAATAAAAAAATCACGATAACTATAATCATTACATTTTTTGTGGTAAAAAACGTCAAAAATTAGTGCCGTTGCACTTTTATTCATATGCAATTACATTCTCAGAAAAATAAAAAAATTCATATCAACCAAACTCAGTTCATCTTTTTTTTTTTTTTTTTTTCTGAATGAGATTGATATAAATTGTAAAACCATCACACCTGATAAATAAATAAAATTATGAAAAATTTTATTTAAAATTTAAATATAAAAATATAATCTGCAAATAATCTAAAATTTAGATTTAAAGTAATTATTAAGTATAAAAACACAATAGTATATTAAATATAAAAATAAATTATATTATTTTACTAACTAAAAACGAGTTAATCTCTCGGATAAAAGTAATCAACGATATATATCCAAATTTAAATAAAAAAAAAAGAAAGTATTTTTATAGTATTATTAGATATCAAATTAAGATATTAAAAAATTCTGGTGATTCTTTTGAATAAAGATAAACAATCGGATGTTTATTTAAATTTAAATAAAAATGAAAAATATTTTATCACGTAGAATAGTGAGAGTGGAAAGTCAATATTAGGATTGGACTCTACTATGAAGTTTCAACTCTTTTTAATAGAGTTTGAAGTTTGAACGTTGAACTTTGAAGAGAGTAAACAGATGGATTTGACCTTCACCAAAATCACCCCATCTAAAGGGTTCCAATTGTTCAAACTTAATTGTTTGAAGTAACTTTTACTTTTATGATGAAAATATATATTGTAGAAAAAAATATAAGTTAAAATAATAATAAAAGTTAAAAATGATTGAAAACAAAAGTGAAAAGTGGTCGAACGTCGAAAATAAAATATTTGGGAAAGACAACTTAATATTTTCACTTTTACAAATAAGTTGTAGAAGTTGGTAAGAAAGTTGCTTATAACTTTTGGTTTAAATTAATTTTATTTTAAGTAGTTTGAATGCATAAGCTTATATAAAATATTCATTTTTTATGTTAAATTATAGATATAAATTATTATGTCACTCGTAATATGAAAATATCAAATATTACTATTGATATCAAAATTTTGAAATAATTTATTTTTTCATAATCCCTTCACAAAATACCTTCTTGGCTAAGAGAGGCACCTTTTATTTATAAATATCTTCCGCGCTTTTTAGCTTCCCGAGTTATTATCGTCTTCCTTCTTTTTGTAATGTTGTGTTTGATTTGTCTCTATGAGTCAAGGTACTTGGGGATCAGTAAAGTACCTAGTTCGATAAGACGCGATATGTCAGGAAAATTCCTTGAGGGTGACGAGTTGGTCTCGAGGATGGGGATGTCGTCGGAGTTGGCCAAGGGCAACTCTGTCACTGGTCGAGGCAACTAGTCTTGACCAAGACCAGCCTGCAGCAACACACCTCGACAACTCGATAGATGCCTCATTAGTTGACGTATTGTCGTTCTGGTTTCATATGAGCTTTACAATTTTGTACTAAAAAGGTGCCTCGCAAAGGAGAGATAACTTTGGGGCTTATAAGCACTCAAGCTCCTCGTCTGCAACTAACGTGAAATACTTGTCTGCATCATCAATCTTAAACGAGAGGTTTGGAATGAGCACATGACCTTGTTCCCACAAGCGGTGCCAAGTTGATAGTACAAAAATGAGATCGACTAAACTTTTGTTAGTCAGACTGCAACTTAGCATAATTACACTAAAATATAATACAAACTTCTTTTCTTTTCGTTTTTTTTTCCTCCCCCCTCTTCTCAATGATGAATGGGGTACTTATACTAGTACAATCTTGTAATAATTAGGATAGGTAACGGTAAAGTATCATTTTATCCCTTCTCTATGGCTATTATATGGCTAGGATTAATTGACCAGGGTCATTTCAGTAATTCGTTACATCCGCGTCGGTTTGGTCAGTTAGTATTTCCACTCATCTTTAATATCTTTTATTCTTCAATACATTTTTTTTTCTGGAAATATCGACCTTTCCTTCTTTAATACCTTCCCATTTATAGGTTATTCAAACTATTCTTTTGCAACTAATATTGAACGTTTATTTATATCGATTATATTTATACTATGTAAATATGTGTGCGTATTTATATAAGATTCATTTATGATTTCAAAACTCACCCAAATAAAACGGGTCTAAAACCAATTCGAGTTATTATTCCAACCCAATCCACTGCTATTCCTATGAAAGAATAATGTATATATAATAATAAAAAAAATGAGTATTCAAGTTACGTAGAAAGTATGTACGTATATTTTTATAATAATTTTTCTTCATTTGTTTTTTCTAAATGTAGTACTTAATGGAGCCAATAATCCATCAAAGATGTGAATGGTCATGGAAATTATTATTATTATTATTATTATTATTATTATTATTTGGGACAGGATTTTAATTGGTGAACGTGTATGGAGATGAACTGAGTAGAATGCGATACGGTAGTGGACGTGCCTAATTCCTAGGCTTGTGGGGTTGAATTAAATGTTGAATGCCAAATGTATGGTGTTAGGCATCACGATTTGTCCATTCCATCTCTCTCAATATATATATCATACATTTTTTTTTTGTTCATTTTATTTTGGTAACTTGGAAGAAATTTTAACCAAACTTATAATTTGACGAATTTAAATATTTTTTAATAAATTTGATTTAATCAAATTCAAATAATTAAAGCATATAAATCGGGATACATGCACTTTTAGTCCTCAGACTTCTACTTTTTTGGCACTTTTGGTCATTCCATCAACTTTTTCGTTAAACTTAACTGAAATTTCATTTAAAATGAAAAAAATGGCTATTTTTGTCCCAAATTATGGTATTTTTTCAAGTTGTAACCCAAAAAAGTTTAAATTTAAACAATAAATTTTCTAAATAATCTTAACAAAAAAAATTGTCAATAATAGAAAGTTCATCAATAAACTTTGGAAAATTTGTTGTTTAACTTTATTTATTTTTTTTGTTTATTCTCTTTTGAAGTTTGAAGAAAAATAGTAAGAATGAACGCGTTGGATTACAACTTGAAAAACATCAAAAAATGGGAGAAAAATAACAATTTATTCCACTTTAAGTGAAATTTTCGTGAAGTTTAACGGAAAAATTAACAAAACAACCAAAAGTGTAAAAAAAGTAAAAGTTTGAGGACCAAGATGCAACCTTAAATTGTTTGAGAACAAAGATCACATTAATATTTATATTTGAGAACAAAAAATGCATTTATCCCCGTACAGATCAATATATAACCAAATCAATCTTTTAAGAGGCTGTTAAAGCCTAAATTCAAACCTTCCTTTCTATCGAATACATAGTTAATTTAAGTGAGTTTGGTCCAACTTTTTAATATATTGAATCATGATTTTTCATTTATTAATTGATTTCTGTAGTAACTGATTTTGGATTTTGAAATAATCGATTTTATAAAATTTTAAATTCTTAACTTTTACAAAACGTAGATTATTACATTTGAACGACCTAAAAGTGATTGATTAAATCCTATATTGCCAATCGCCACAAAAATCACAATCTATGGGAAATAATTTTATTAGTAATTTGTCAAATATTGTGCTAATTTATCAACTAGCTCAATTGATGAAGTGGGGCCCCCATGATCTTATAGATATTGAGTTCGTACTCCGCTAATGCGTGAGATGTTGTTCTACTGCATGCAGTAGGTTTGTTTAGATATAATTTATTTGATATTATTGATTAGGATATGATTCCATATAATAGATGTTGTCTTTCTATTGTAATGGTAGGTGCTGTTTAGATATAATTTATCTAATATTGTTGATTATGATATGGTTGTTGTAGTTGTCTTTATTAGATTTAGATTTATATATTATTGGGGTACTAAATACAATTTTTCAAACGACAGGGGGTTTATATGGAATTACAAAATAATTGAGGAGAGAAAAGTGTAATTATCCCTAATCTAAATGTCCAAATAAAGTAGTTGTTTAACATGATATCAGAAAAATCAAATAAAATGACACTGTGTCGGAATCTCATATTGCAACCACTTACAAAATATCAAGTATTAAATAATTCTAATTTCTAACACCTTAAACTTTTCGATGAGATTGCCATTTAACAAATCGGATCAACAAACTCTAAAATACAAAGATTAGAATAATTATATTTTTACTCCCTGATTTATGATCTATTCACACAAATCACCCATATCTTTTGCATAATTACAGACACACCCTTGCAGCCACAAAGCAAGAGTAGTTTATGCAATGATATTGACATTTTTAAAAATGTGTTGATAGTTTGTATAAATGAATCACATTATTTATGAATGAATATATAATTTTTTAAAATACGAGGATATCAATTAATCATATAAATAAACTATAAATTAGATAATGTAAATACAATTATTCCAAATGAAAAGTTAGACCAAAACTTCCCAACTACTAATTGGTAAGAAAGATCCAAAAAGCTTGTGATTGAGATAGAGACAAAAAGCAAAACACAAATAACAAAATTCTAGAAATTCCAGAATTGTATAAATAGAAGATAGGAAGGGCCTACATGTATTCCGTGTCTCGATAATCTTCGCGTGGATACCGTGTACGTGGAATTTAAGGATTGATCAAACCCTACCAGTCTACCACTTCATTCACAAGAAAAGGATCATACATACATCCATCATGCACACTATCAACAATAACTTTATTAGGGTTTTTGTTTAATTGGGACAGGAAATCAGTTACGGTACGTGGAAGATGTGTACGATACAAGAAATCGTAATTATAAGCTTAATTAAGGTTGTCACTTCCAACCACCGAAAGTTAATTAAGATAAGGATTTGATTGATCAAAATCGTAAGTCGTCGTCCTTTCTGACGTAAAACGAAGTGGGGAAAGCTGGTGAGAAAAGGGAGAAAGAGAAGAAAAGATTACTAGTTTTTTTTTTTTTTCTTTTTATATTTTTGTAGTGCATTTTTAAATTTATTAAAGAAAAATATCAAAGTATGGTTTATAAAATATAATTTTTGTTTTTGTTATGATTTAGTTATCATATAAGCCTTCCAAGTGTTGGAGGATTGATGATTGAGGTTCTCGGTCGTTGGGTCAGATGGGATAACAATTGACAAGTGTGTAAATCCTTATTCTGTTTGGACATTTTGAGGTGCTATAGAGGACAACTTTGTTTTTGAATACCCCTCGTAATAGATCCCTATCAAATTCGTTTGTAATTTGACTGACTAGGATAACAATAGTAATTTTAATATAGGTCCAAGTGTTTATAAAAATATTTAGGATAAATTACAACGAGCTCTACTAAAATTTTGTTATAATTATGAAATATTTCCTCCGTTGTTTGAAAAATTATAAATACCCTGAAATTAATAGTCGTCTAATAAATATTCCATCATGAAAATCATTAATTTTAGCTATGAATGATGTTTTGGTCTCCCTTGCAAAAGCAACGACTAATAGCCATTGCGGAACTATGAGTAATTAGCATTCAAAATGATTTTTTTCTTTTAACTGTAGTAATTTGCCATGATAAAAAAGAATTACATTTATACAAGTGAGTGAAATTGGAATACTATAACAAACTTTATTCTTTTGATTTTTTAAAATAAAGATAGAAAAAATATAATTTTAGTCCAATAACTTAGTGAAATGACATTTTTGGTCCCTCACAAATTGATTTCCACTATTTAGTCCTGTACGTAACTTTCAATTTTTGGCAATTTTAGTCCTTTATCGCCAACACCTTTAAAATTGAGACTTTCTAGCGAGATTTATGGGGTGACAGTCCAATTGAGTTGGTATTTTTATGACTGCAACCTCATCATAATGGCCAAAAAGCCCCAATTTTACAGGTTATATACAAATCACATTCAATTTTCAGTCGAATTAGCCGGAAAAAGAATAAAATTATCAAAATTTTAAAGTTATACAATTAAATTAATAAAAAATTATTCTTGCAGAATCAAAAGTATCATTCATTTAAGTTACAAGATGAAAATTATATTTTTCTTCTATAAATATAAGTACGAAGAATTGGCGATGGATAAAATATCTGGGAATTGGACAAAAATGCATAATGGTATGATGATTGATGAGTAATAATGTAAGTAGATTCATGACTTGAAAGACAAAATTTGAAGAGACACCAACCACCAGAAAAATTGACCACTGCGTATAAATTTAGGACACAAAATTTGAATTGACTCCCAATGTTGACTTCATATTAATATCTACCAAATTCATGTGAATTTCTCAAACTTTTCACCAAAGAAATACATATATATTTGTTTTAAATTATTATCAATGAATAAGGTGATGACACAAATTTGTCGATTTCGAATACTTTTATTGTACACGAAAATATATATATATATTTTTTATAAAAACAGATTATATAATTACATTAATATCAATTAATTTAACAGTATATTGATTCGATCAATAAACTCATATAACAATAAACTCACATAATAATAAACAGAGACAATAAACTCACATTGAAGCAAATGTAATTACAATAATCACATTAAGTAAGGCAAATACTTACACGTCTGATGTGACTCAAACCCATAACCTCAAACTTTTTCATGAGATTGCAATTTTAACCATTAGGCTAAGAGTTTACTTTTATTAAGTGTCTAAGATAGAAGCGATAAGTACATTATTACATCAATGTTTGAATAAATTGAGTAACTAAGTAATACATCGATGTTCAAGAATTATGAATTGACAAATTACAGTAAACTCGTATAAAAGTGAGACAGCACAAAAGTGAGACAAACACCCACAAATCCAGTGAGATAAACATTTGAAAAGAAGGAAAATTGGTACTGAAGATAGAAATTTTGCGGCTAGTAACAATATATAATATTAGTGACAACATACTACGTAATAATCATAAAATTGTCGCTAAAAATCATAAAATTACAATAATTTTAATTTTATCGCAATATAATTACTAGTTAGTGATAGTATCGTATATTAAGTTGTTACTACAGTCAGTAGAAAATTGATGATGTATCTATAATGACACACAAAAATTATAGTGATGATTATATTTGTTACTACTATATTGTTACAGATTTGTGAATTTGTTACACCAATAAATGGATGACAAAGAATAACAACTACCAGAATAAAACTAGTTGATGCATATTGGGATTCAATAACACTATATTGAATTATGTTCGCCAGAATCGCATGGAAAACAACGGTCCTTTTAGCTGGAAACTTGCTCATTTTGCAATTGTGCAAAGACATGCCTTATATAAGAGCTAGGGAGAGTGGATTATTGGTAGGAAGCTACATTGTTTTTTTTTATTGATGCGACTTGCAACTCGATTAGTGATTCACTGCGAGGTATTGGCAATTCTGACTTTACAGATGCTTCACAGATTTGTCCTTAAAAAGCATCTCTAGGGACAGGAGACATTGAGCTTATAAGTCAGTCAAATTCACTGTTTGCAATCAATATGGGATATTTGCCCACATCATCAGCTTCCAGACGAGAGGTTTGGACAGGCACATAACCTTGTTCCCATAGATAGAGCCAAGTGATGAGGGTTGTGACTCGATTGGTGTCCCATTGCCACGAAGTATTATCTATTCTGACTTCACAAAAGCTCTTGAGTTTGTGCCGAAAAAGCACCTTGCTAGGAAAATGAGGGTTTGGAGTTTATAAGCTACTCAAACTCCTTATTTGCAATCAATGGAAGTCATTTGCCTACATCAACCATGAATAATGAGGACTAATATCGACAAGATATAAAATTTAAAGAACTAAAGTATAATATAAGAATTTAAATGGATCATTTTACCCCCAGAATATTAGCTATCCTGTAACCTTTGGCAGAAAAGTTGATCAAGGGATTGAATTAACATTAAGTATAAATTTTAGAGATAATAAGGACAAACAATTAAAAAATATGAATTAAAGTAATTCTAAACACAAACTTAAATGATCGTTTTTGGCATTTACCTTTGAATTTAATAGAACCCTTACACAAGTATTATTAAAGTTACCTTAGAATTCATGGAGTTGGAGTAATACAGTGAATTCTTAGTCACATGAAAAGTATGCATCCTAAGGGAGTTCGTAGACAATTCAATAACTTTTAAGGGTGTAATAAGATCAATGTGACTAGAATTGACTAATAATAGTTGCTGAACTTCTAGAATTCAGTCACAAAAATAATAATAAAAACAGTGCAAGTTGAAATACTTCGCCGCATTTATTTTCTGGAAGTAATCAATAACTTCCAAAATCAGCCTTATTTTAAGTTTTTATATTTAAAAAGATTATATTGATATTTTGAGATTACGTCTAACTATATAAATACCTTATATATATATTATAAAATTATAGGTGGGCATTCGTATCGAATTATTTGGATTTCAAGCCAATCCGAACATATTTGGGTAGATCCGATTGGATAGTTTTTATAATTTTCGGATTCTCAATTACTTTGAAATTAATCTTGAATAAATTGGATCGGTTATTCAGTAAAGAAAAATAATCAATAGGATTAATCAAGTATTCAATATTTAATTAAAAATAATAAAAAAAATTCAAAACTTATCTTATCATAAAAAAAATAAAGTCACATAATGCATATAAATAACAATTATAAGTATAAAGTTATTAGAATAAAAAAAACATGCTATTACATATTTTTTATTGCCCATATATTTTTTCACATTTAACTTAAAAAAAAAGAAGAAGAAGAAGAAAAAAATTTCGATGCCCAAAATTAACAATTCTGAGTATGTCGTACCTCAAGGATATATATGTAATTTTAGAAAAGAAATAGGATATTTATGTAATTAAGTCTAATTTTATGGGGGTGTTGCTGTATATAGTTTTCCCTTTATTTATTTTTTAAGGATAAAATGGGGAGAATATTTTTCATGATTTGACTGATGCGAAGACCAGGAGTGGTAATAGCCAAATCAACGGATAATTAGCCTCCGTGGAATCTGGTACTAATTCAAATTTTAAATTAATTAAAAAATAATTAAGCATGTTTATTCACATTTTTAAAAAACGGGTAGGGCAAAAAGTAGCATGTGCCCACATGGGTAATTTACCTCGGGTCGGTTCCACCATACCCGCTTGACTGATCGGAAATTTCTATTAACATATTCCTGTGTCTAATCAAATCCACGTCACTACTTCATTACAATTAATTTTCCTTTTATATAATAATGATGGGTCATACTTACAAAAGATAAATATAGTAACTATCAATTTCCGACAAATAAAATTAATATAAAAAATTAAATTTTTTATCATCATTAATTGATATTGATTATAATTTTAGTTATATCAAAATATTTGCTGTTATAAATATTTATCGTGGATTTACAGATGTTTCACGGGATCAGGCTCCGATCGGAAAGCTCGAAGGAGTCATAGATGTTTCACCATCGCCCAATGATTCAAAGAGGATGTTGGACTTGTTTCAACTGCCCACTAAGATTTAGGAAAATTTATCCGTGTAAGAGTCTTAGTGTCTTGAAGGAAAAACCTCCAATAGTCAAGTAATTCAAACTAGATGATTTCCTCGATCATTGTAGTCTATTTCTTAGCAATCGATTTCCTAAGTCCCCGTGGGACTAGACTCCTTCAGTCGGCAGTGGTGCGGACTATAAAAGGGGGCTCCCCCCTCCCCCGATAATTTGTTCTTAATGATTCACACACATAAAATGATACTGCACAAAGCACTTAAACATTGAATTATTGTTCTACGTTATGCTTTTATCAATTTAATTCTCATTTATATAATTATGTACGGACTTCAGAGCTAGAGTGTCAACGTATTTCTTACAGGTCGTACTTCCAAGGCTTGTGATAAAAGCTATGCCCAAAGACTTTAAATTGAACGTATTCAAACTCAGCAACTTTTTGCTCGCATCAATATATATATATATATATATATGTCTATACTTAATATAAAAAAGAAAGATATTTTTTATTTACAAACAGCGGTTTGCACCGCTACACTAATTTTTTTTTATTGTGTTGATAATACAAATAAATTGCTTTTTTTCCCCTTTCTTTCTTTTTCTTAAATTTAACGAGTTGATTTATATGTTTTATTCTTATTATAATATACTTTAAAATATAAAAAAATATTTATTATATAAATATAGAAAAATAGGGTGTCATGATGATTTATATATATATATATATATATATATTTTGTTGGTGTGGAAAGAATATAAGTAGGTGATGCATGTATGCTCAATGTTGTATTTAATTTCATAAAATGTGATAATACAACAACAGAAGTAATTATACACAATAAACAAAACACTACTAATAATAACTACTCACATGTATTCAATCATTATAAAACAAAGTTAAAGAATAATTGAATCCTTTTTATGTTTACTACTTATATAATCAAAGTTGTTAATACCCACAACATAAATTAATATTAGATACAATTATGCATAAAATTATCACTACAAACAATTAATTATGCATACAACTTAGTGATGATTGTATCTATTGACGGGAAAATTCGATGCCACCATATGAATTTTTACCAATATAAGCTGTGAATTGTTGAATTAACATACGAAGATATCATCTGGATACAAACTCATACGAGCGACATCACCAAGCCCTGATTATTACTATACATTCGTCACTAATCGTCTATAATTAATGACAACTTAATACACATTTTTTTTGTTTACTAATTATTTTAATTAGTAACACAATATTTACTTAAATAGTATCACTATTAAAACTATCAAAATCAGCACAGTGACACAATAAATTTTTTTGTCACTGCACACACATAATTGACAACAATTTTAAACTGAAGACTTAAATTTTTTGAGAAAATTCTTGTTCGAATTAAATTCGAACGAACTAAATCAACTACAAAGTAAGTGATCATACTTGTTATACGATTGATCACTTTTTCTGAACTGTACAACAATCACACGATAAGTATATTATATTTATAGTATAATTGGTTCAAATTTTCCGAACTGGATCCGGATTACAATTTTCCAATTTTTTGTGCCCAATATTTCCTTTTTTATTAAAAGGATGATATTTCATATCTAGTGAAATCTTAGTTTTACCATATAAAATTAAGTCTACACTAATTGACTTTCATATATGCATATATATATATATATACACATTTAATATTATAATACAACCTATAAATTACCGAATCGTCTAGGAACTCCTTTAGGCTGCATGCTTTTCATGTGATTAAAAACTCGCAATATCCTCCACGATTTTTAATTTAGTTGGTAAAATTGAAAATCAGTAAATAATTTAAATTCTATCAATATATAAATATTATTTTATTATAATAATAATAGTTATTTATTTATTTTTATAATAATAATCAATTTATTATACACAATCAACGTTGATACTAATATATTGATAATCATTAGTATTTAAAATTCATGATATAACTATAATATATTCATCTAAAAAGAAAAATAAATAAATTTATATTTATTTTGAATCGAGCCACGAAAATACATAAGACCTAAATTTATAATGGACGCTCATGCAATTTGTTGTCTTTGAAATAAGAAAAGTTAAAATTTGTGATGGACTTAATTTAGAATTCAATTATTAATCAATTTATTTCGAGGTTTTAATTAGTATTTTATTTCAAAATTTCGATGCTGATGTAGTTTTACAATAATGATTGATTAATTATAAATAATCGACAGTGATTATTAAAATTTAAAATTTATAATATAATTATGATGTATTAATTTAAAAAGAAAAGAAGTGGCAAGTGTTGGAAAGTTGGAATGATGTTTCACTTGGAATTCAACCGGCGAAAATAAGGCATGGGCGTAGAGGTAGTGGATGGCCGCCGAGAAGTTTATTCGGTATTGCAGTTAAAAAGTCCACACACCACACACCCAATTTTTTACAAAGAGAGAGAAAGTAATCCTAGAGAGAGAGAGGGAACGACGCCTCCCCTATTTGACCAGCACCACCTTCCGCGTCTACACTTCTAACTTCCTCAACCCTCCTCTTTTTCCATACCTCAAATCAGAATCAAAATCAAAACCCCCTCTTCTTCCACTCACCTTCTCTTCCCATACCTGATACGCCCCCCCCCCCCCCCCCTTATTATTTTCTTTTTCCATCTGCATACACACGCACAGCAGAGGCAGTGATTGAATTGAAGCTGGGTGAGAGAAGATGGGGTTCCTCAAAGAAGACAAGACCTTGAACAGAGTAGCGTTCGTGGTTCCCAGATGGATCAAAACCCTGTTTTTCTTGATCACCATGTTGATTTCTCTGCTGTTATTCTCCGCCCCCATTCTCCTCGCTGTCGCCGACGCCCTTCTCCCCTCCGCCTTCTTGTCCGCCTCCCTCTCCCCTTCCTCGCTCAATCTGCAGACCTTTTCTTCTCACCTCAGCAACTACGACTTTCGTTACTCCCTCATCGATATCCCCCTCGTCTCCATCATCCGCTCCGCCATCATATTATGTAAGAATCGGAGCGCCCCCCCAATTCCTTTACTTTTTTAAAGCAAATCCCACTTTTAAATTTATCTAAATTTTCTCTTCTGGTTACAGGTGTTTACAGCTTCTGTGACGGGCCACGGCTGTCAAGGGGGCCGTACTTGGCGATCGCCACCGTGTGCTCGGCGGCGTCGCTGGTGTTTGTTTCGTTGAAGGCTTCGTACGTGTTCATGATGAGCAGCTACAGTAGTCACTCGAAAGGCGGATACGTGAGAGCAATGGAGGCGGCACTGTTCGTTTCGTCGTTGGGGCTGGCGATCGGCCACGTAGTGGTGGCGTACAGGACCAGCTGTAGGGAGAGGAGAAAGCTTCTGGTATACAAGATTGATATCGAAGCTGTAAGTCAATCTCCCTCTCTGTCTCTCTCTCCACTCTATTCCCATTTCCCAGCTAAGCAGAAGTTTCGCCTTAGGGGCTTTCAGTCATTTCACAAGCTGAATTTTCAATTCTTTTAGAATAAGTTACCTCGTACTGTTCAGGTTTAATTATACAACTATCCACTCCTTTTACATATTAACAAAATAACAAATTACCCCTAAAGAAGGGTTCCATGTATTGTATCGATTAAAATTATAATTACAATATCAAGAATTAAATTTTATAATTTTTTTAAAAGGATAACGAGCATCTATATTATTAAATTTAATTTTATAAAGTGTCGATATAATTTATTTTAAAAATATTGAGAAAAACTAATGTGTAGATGAGATATTTTTTGTCCCAATTTCTAATTTTAAATTTTATAGTGACGCATGCATTATGGTCTTGAGGTGGGCCAAAATCTTTGGTGATGCAAGTGTGAGGTGTGTTGTGGGACCCACTATTTTTATTGGGATATAGAGGTTCAAACAAATATTTTTTTTTTTTTTGTTCAGTAAATATAAATTTTATTAAATAAATAATAGTATATCGATGCAATATGCAAACATTAACTTCATTTAAGATTGAAATAAAGGGTTATGTTCTTCTTGGTGTAGTAGTCTAAAAATGACTTAAGTTCCATCTAACGATGATGACTTGACTACTCGAGTTGAACTCTTACTATATCCACCAACCTAATTATTCATTGATTTGAAGCTTTAGGAACTCAGAGATAGTAAGTCGAGTTCCCATTGAGTATGTTAGGAAACTCTTTTAATTGAAACTTAGATGATCATATGTGTCAATTTTGAAATTTTATGTGGTGGAAAAAGTAAAGAAAGTGTTGTTAAGAGCATATTATTCGAGTAGATTGAATTTTCTATTTTAAATTTTATTGTATCTTTTTGCTTTATTTGATATGTATCTTTTTAAATAAAATAAATGACGTAATCTTTATACATGTGAAAGTTAAATGAGGTAAAGATATAATAGGATTTGAAATAGAAAATGCAATGTGTTGGTCACGTAGAAATATGAATGCGGCATATGAGCACTTAGTTAATTGTCCTAAAGAAACACAAAAAGGAAAAGGATTCCTAGAAAAGAGTTGTTTGTTTTTTTAGAAGTCTCTCTCTCAAAAGTATGGCATCCTCCACTTGTTTGTTGGAAAGTCTCAATGAAGACAGAATCTACCTCAACCTTTTTTCATAAGTCTCATTCTCTGTGTGGTGTGTATGCTGTTGAGGCAAAAGCTGGGGGTTTTCATAGAAATTTCAAAAAGCAGAGGCTGAAAGAACCATGGAATATTGTACTTCATGAATGGATTCTGCTCAAGTCTAGTTACTAGAATCTTGACTATGCACCGCCCAAGATAGAGACGGACGGACCCAATACGGGTTGGATTGAGCAGTTGCCGTCTCCCCTCTTTTTCTATAATTTCAAATTTTACCGCCTTCTATACACATTAACCAAATAATTAAAACAAGTTTCAGTTGACTGCTGACCTTGTCAAATGCAAGCATTTGTTGTTCTTTGTTCTCTTTTGCTTATTTGTCAACTCTGATCTACAAACTTATGTCTTACTTAATAAACACTGACGGAGAAGACGGCCAATTCCTTTGTCTTGGACAAAGTCTAATAAACCTTTTGTCACATGGCTGCAGGTCTCCGCTTGCAAGAATGGATTTCCGAGATATCAGAAAATACTCCAAGAAGCACGAGCAAAGTGAAAAATGAACCAACCTATTTGTTCTAACCTGTCCGTTTTTTCCTCAGATTCAGGTTTCAGGTACATAGTAGAAAATCTTCCTTTGTTTTACCAAAATACATAAACTAAGTTGTTCAAAGTTTTCGATGTGTTTTAACTGACTCTGGCTTTTCCGACTTCCCTGCTTTTTGCAGTTTCATCCAAAGGAGATCGGTAGCCTGATGCCAACTGAAGTTGCAGAGTTACACAAGCCATAGACTAGGAGTAGATACGGCATTTTTGTAAACGTATATGCATACGTGTATAGTGTATAATATATACGGATACGTGTATAATGTATTGGTGGTCAGTTTCAGTGTTTAGGCAGTAGTGAGTCCACAGAGTGGTGTCGATTACATGTAAATATATAGAATTATGTGAATTTCCAAGAACTGCTGCAGGTGTTCTCATATAAATTATGGTGAGATTATGCTACCGCAGGGTTCATTTATGGGAGAAATTGAAATTTGATTTTATATCCTAATCATTCAGAGTTGAGAACAGACTAAATTTCATGCCAAGAATCTAGTTCTGTTGTTGCCACAGAAAACTAAAACTAATCTTTCAGCAAAATAGTAGAAATTTCATTTCTTGCTTATGTTGTGTTTGGACTGATGGATTTATAGCTAAAGATTTCAAATTCATAATAATAAATTCACTGTTCTTGTTTCAGTAATTTTGTACTACAAAGTATTTTGAATTTCTGTTTGAAATGAATCATTCATCGTATGCTTCGTATTAGCATACACATCAAACTGATATTTCAAATTTTCATCAATTCACTCATTTATCAAAATATAAATGCGGCCTACATTCATGCATATGGAATATAAAACGAGCCAAACGCAACTTATGAACACGCACTTTACACTATAATAACCCTATTGATCCTCAACCCGACAAATCTTGAAGGAAAATTGAAAAACAAGATTCGACTCTTTAAAAATAATCTCTGATAATATTAAATTTATTAAAAAAGACAACTAAGTGGCTAATTAGCACCTTGGGCTTAAACAAATCCCACCTTTGCCATTGCTTAGTTGTACTAAAGATCCTCAAACAACACAAATTCTTACACCCATATCCCATAAAACTGGCACAAAACATCAATTCTCCACTTGGTTTACACAATAAAACAATACATGCAAGGCTGTGTTTGGCTGCAGGATAAGATACCTTGAGAAAAGGAAGAGAATCTAAGGCATGATGAGCAAGTTGCCAACCAGCAGTCATTATATATATATATATATATATATATATATATATTGCACCCACCCCCAATTTCACAGCTCATTCCAATTCTTTTCTTCATATTGTTTGCAAGTTCTACAGATCATGTGTCCACATACTCCATACATAATGCCAGAAACTGCTAAGGAACAGACAGAATTACATGTACTTTACATTAAAAATAATAATAATAAATTAGTTGCAATTAAACCCCTCTTAAAATATAAAATTACACTTTTTGTTAAATAAGTTTCAAAATTATATTTATACTTCTTTTGCCAATTCTCCGTTTACAACTAACCTCCTTGTTATTCTATTTTTTGATGCACTAGATGAAGTACTTAAACAAGATATTTTCAAGAAATAGATTCAACAATAATATTAACCTTGTCCCAAATATAGGAAGTAAAAAAACACTCCAAAAGATGAATAGTTTTTTCATTCATCAGCGATTGCTTTCTAACCAATAACTATGATTCAAGAATAACATTTCATCACAGTTACACCTTTTTGGCTTTATATATACTATGTTGACCTCCTTACAAGTATAAAAATATTATTGGGGGATGTTGAATGAGGGATAAAATTAAAATTTTATACAATTTATTTAGTGATATTAATATTTTTCGTATAAAATCCTAACAAAAGGAGGATTAATTGTAAAAAAAAAAAATTCGAAGGGAGCCTCATTGTAATTTTAAAACTTGTTTGAGAGAAATAATAATTTCATATTTTTAAAAAAGTCCAAATATAATTAGCCTTGCAAAAACTATATGCATTTGTCCATAACAACATGTTCTATAACAAGATAATGAGGTCCCATCAAAAGTTGTCCTGCATGCTCAGAAAATCACTGCACTGCAGAAATATCTGTAGGATCAGCAATCAATTCATGAAAAGTTAATACCCACTTGTCTTTCTTTTTTCTTTATTTATTTTTATTATATTTTAAGGTATTAAATAATTAAGATGATTTTAATTTCGATCACCATCACGAGACAGGATATTACTTTCAAAACCATAAATCTCTTACACCGTTGCGAAATTCAAATCGGTAGAAAAAACATAACTCATATTCATATGATTGAAAGTGGACTATACACTACAAAAATTATAGCATTTAATTATGGCTAATTACAATAATTAAATAAAAAATAGACGTACCAAATAGTTTTTAATCAAGGTCACATAAAGATTGTTGATGGTGGTTTTTACGATGGTGGCTAAAAGTCATGACTCTTAGTTGCGGTAAATAATTTTTTCATAATAAATAAACTAATTTTTTGCATTAGTTTTGTTTAACAATAGTTAATAATAATTAATTACTATAATTGTTAGTAATAATTATTAATATTGTAGTTAATAATATTTTTTTAAGTATTATTAAACAAGTAAGGTGTTTAACCCACTTACCTAAATGAGTAGGCCTTCACTATTTAGTATGGAGGAGCAACAACTTTTAGCACAAGTGGATTAGGTGAGGGGGGACAATGGGGTTTTTAGCACATACCCACGATGTCCACATTACAATCACAACTTCATAGTGGATCAAGTTTGTCGTTCCTAACAATGTTTTAAGGTATCAATCAGGTCCAGTTTAATTAGTAAAGTTGAAATTTTTTATTTCTAAAGTCATGAATTCGAACGTTATTAATATCACGGATGTTATTATATTGTAATAGTATGTGTTGTTCTAATTTAATTAATTTTATGTCCAGATTGAGCCAATCATTTATATAAAATTAATTATTATTTCAAGAAAATGATATATTTTAAAAACCGCTAGAGAAATGGTAAAAAAAAATGTTCACAAAAGATATTTTGAAGAGTGAACATAAATATGAAATAGATGTTTGTTAGATTAATTAGACGAAATATTCAGTATATTAAAAAAAATCCAAATAAAGAAAATTCAAAAGTACAAGTATTGAAACGAAAAATAATTGATTTACATTCGTATTTAATAAATAAAACATATACAAACAAGATTAAATAGTATTTGCTAATAACGTTGAATTTAGTTGTCGAAGTTGAGGTCTCATAATTCTAAATCATCCATTCAAAACCCATCGACTTTTTATTTTATTTTAATAGTAATTATTAATTAATTATATATATTTAATATTGGTGATCATTATATTAATTATAATTATTATTGCCTAAGGTCATGATGTTATTGTACTCGACAATGATTCGCTGCGACAAAATTGATTTTGGGCAGACAACCCACGAAATCAAATTGTTTGGGCCAAGTCGTGAACTGTTAATAAAATCCTACAGGGCTTCGAGCTAGTAGAGGATACAGTTTCTATGCATCGCTGGACGAAGTTTAGAACATCAGTTTGGTCTCAAGGTGCACAATTGGCAGTGTTGGCTCAGGACGAGCACGGACCATTTCGGCTCAAGGTGGCCAGAATCTTGTACATCACCGTTCTTAGGGTAGTCCATTTTAAACTCAGACCAACTCATGGACCAGTTCGATGAAGGCTCAATCCAAACTCAATATACTAAAACTTTTGATGTAGAAGAATCAACATAAAATTTCAAAAGTTTAAATAATCTACTAGTTAATTAACTTAAAAAATTAAAATAAAAATTACATATAATACAGCATCAAAAATAAAAATAAAATTGGTCCACATCGACCAATCAACTAGCCCAAACCGATAGGCATGTCCCAATCTTGATCTAAGACCAAGTGGTACTGAGTCACCAGACTAGACCGGTCTCAAGATCCGTCAATTCTAACTAGACATTATCGAATCAACCCTATTTTTTATTGGGCCAATTCGATTTTGGGCTAAGTAGACAACCTTTATGAAAGGGCAATTCTGCAAGCCCTTTCAATTCATAGTGGGGGGGAAATGCAACTGGTTGTTCCAATGTATGTTTGATGCATATTTCCCACATAAATAAAAATTAGTCACGCAAAACTGAAGGCTGAATGAGGATCTCTCCTTAGGACTAAATAAAATGTACATGATGATCAGATCTCTAGCAGGAAAACTCTAATTCATAGCAACCAAAAATTTACATTTGTATTAATGATAAAACTGTAGTAGCAAAGTTTTATTGGATTTAATTACTACAATTGTCGAAGTATCGGCTAGAAAGTTGCTTCCTAAGTTGACCTCCCATCTGCATAAACGCCTCGATCTTTACATGGCCTCCACTGGCTCCAGCCTCCGGACGATAATCGGGTACCTTTTCTGAGTCCGTGTCGTCGGGAAGAAAATCACCTTATCTTGTTCTGCTGGCATCCAACTGTGCTCAAATTCAAGAAACGAGAGTCAAGTGAGGAGATATGCATGACATCCCGAGAGTGGAATTTGAATCCATGATCTATATGAGGGAAAATTCGGTACTGTCTATGTGGGAACAGTACATGACAGCCTATATGGATAAATTCACATGGACAGCATCGACAGCCCTCTCTATGAGTTTTCAAACTTCAGCTATTGAGCAAGACTTGAATGGGAAAATGAGAAAAGGGAAAAGGAACAATTTTATACCTGAATTGGGTGACTAAGCGATGAAGGAAAACAGAAAGCTCTACCCTAGCAAGCTCGGCCCCCGGACAACGTCTAGGCCCTCCACCAAATGGGGTGAACACGTTCATCGAGTTGTTACTCGTTCCTGAACTATTCTGCAAGGTCAAGCACAAACACAATTGCTCGTAAAACTTCCGAAACTACACAAAAGAACGTGTACAAGTTCGATAAATGGCAAAAGAATTGAGAGAGAAACGCACCTGCCACCTCCACGGATTGAATGTTCGAGCATCTTTGAAGTGATGATGATCCATGTGTACAGCTCGAAGAGAAGCAAACACCTTCCATCCCTTCGGGATGGTATAACCATCTAATACGAAATCAAAATGCAACATTAAAAAACATTACTATTTAATTTCATTGTAATTTATTTTATTAAGGTCCTCGCAAGTGTCATGACAACGACTTGGCTTCTCACCTTTGATGGTGACATCCGTCATCGCTCGTCTAAATACACCGCTAATTATGTTGGCCACTCGTAGAGTTTCGTTCACAACCTGAAAAATAAAACCAATATTAAAGTGGACGACGGACGATCAAAGGGTTAAGTAAGAACAAAAAATTTCCATAATTAGATATAATGTGTGGTATGTTGTATGAACTTACACACTGAGTGAAAGGCATGGATTTATAATCTTCCCATTCAAGGGCTGCTTCCTCTTCAACCTTTCTTGCCCTGATCTCATCATGCTCTTCCTGTAAACATACATATGGGATGACATCAAAATCCAGCCGTACACGTCCACGATGATTACATCATCTATTTTATTTAATTAAAAAAAATTATACATATACATCATGCATGTGCCTATTAAATAAATTAAAAACACACGCACAATATAATCTATATCTATACTATATGAAAATAAAAAAAATTTTCCGCAACATTAATTTTATCGTTATATTTTAATACCCATAAATTGATTTCTTTTTTATTGTTTTTTTCCTTTAAAAATATGATGTATTAATTTATATGTATTTTTTTATTTATAATATACTATAAAATATAAAAATATTATTTATCATATGAATACAAATACCGCATGTCATGGCGGCTAGTTTAAAATAAAAAAAAAAAAAAACCGGTCAATTTACCTGCAGTAAATGAGAAACGGGAAATACCGAAAGTGACCCTAGGAGTGTTGAGTTCTGACAAAGTCTGAGACATAGGCATGCAGTATATGTTGTGTTGGCGTTATTCAGAGCCACTTGCGACAATTAACGTTGTTTGTCTGAGGAAAATAATAATGAACCACGCTTTTCTCTTCTGCTCTGCTTTGACTATTCTATACCCCTCTCTCCCTCTGTTTGTTTCCCAGACTTTTTGACCATCCCACTATTTAAACTCCTGCTTCACACATTTCTAGGCCTTTGGTGTCCGATTTTTCGTTGCAAATTTTATTTTATTTTTTACTCAATTACGTTTATAATTTTTTTTGCAAATAAAATATATAATATCATCTTTATACGTATAATTTACGTATGTTAAATAAAATAACAGATGGAGAGAGTTTGCAGCAAAAAATCCGATTCACTGACATTATCCCTCTATTTAAATTGGATTCTTATGTTTTATTTTTATATATGTTAGATTAATTGAAAAATTTAGAAAAATAAGAAGTAACTCTTAAATACGTTATTTCTAATTGAATCGAATCAATCACATAATAAATAAATATATCTGTTATTAAATTAGTCACTCTTCCACCACACAACAATTATAAAGTATATAACAAAAATAAAATTTAATGGTTAGAATTGACCATTTTCAACACATTTTCCAAATGTTTGCTAAGACGTACTTTTTAACCAATAATTCATCAGCATTTTTAGCATAATTTTAATTGTGATAAAAATATTTCTCATAATTTTTAGCATGGAGTTATAGCTAATATTTTGGCCGAACCTACAGAAACAACATCTAATGGCCATTGTGCAATCATAACTAATTAGTACTGCGATAATTCTTTTTATTTTTAATTATGATAATTAACTACAACAAAAAATTCATATTTCTTCCGGTGGTCATTTCACTTTACTTTTTCCTAGGCTCGTCGATTTTTTCTCTAAAAAATTATTTTTTTAAAAAAAATAAAATACACCCACTTCCATTCTTATACAAAATCAAACGTATTGATAGAGCATAATATTATTCCCTAAAATTATCAAAATTTCTTTCACTAAGAATAAAAAATATAAAATTGGAATAAAATAATTTAGGAGGGGCAAAGAGGGAATATTGGGAAATGGAAGGCATTATAATTATTAGTCGATATATGACAGAACAAGTGCACGTGTGAACATGTAAGGTTTGGAGAGGTGAACCATCTCTTTCACGATATTGACATTTACCCTATTTCTTTTTCCTATTTATTACAAAAAATAATAGTTTCACTAGTAAGAAAACTTGACAGTCGATACGACCACTTTATTTAAAAATTTAATTTATTAAATAAAAAAATTATTTAAAATTAATATCTTATAAAACACATTTACGTGCAGAGTCGCAAGCCCTGCACGTAAATTTCTTCCTTTTATAAATGGATGATAAGGAGTAAAATTCATTTTCGTCCCTGACTTTTCAAATTAATTTCAAAATTATCCTTATTTTTTTAATTAATTTTAATTTAGTCCCTCTAATAATTTTTCATCATAAATTTTCAAAGACTTTCGTATCGAGTATTTTGTGTATATTATATAATTAATTTCTCATTTTTCAAAACAGTTAGTAAGTAAAAGTTTCTTAGACTAACATGTACAATACTCGATTAATAGTTTTTATGTTCATCAATCACATAATAATTATCTTTTACATATCAATCATCATCGATCACAATAATCAATATATAAATTAATGTTTATTCACAATTAATTCGAAGCAAAAATAACTATTATTAAAATAAATAAAACCTCATTTCAATTAAAAGATATATATAATTAGTGCGAGTTTTGAGACCTCGGAAGCTCAACAAGTATTTAAAGAAAAAAACAAGTACTATAAAAATAAAAACTTAATTGAAATTGCAAGGATTAAATTAAATTAGTAGTTTTATAGACGTAATAATTTCCAAAATAATAAATTAAAGAAGGTAATGACTACCAAAAAAAAAAAAAAATACTTTCTCATACAAAATTAGAATAAATTTGATATCCATCTCAAATAGAATGTTTTCTGTACTCCCTCACCCAATTCTGGACCCTACACCCTTCTTAAATAATATTTTTTTAGTAGTACTAGTGTTTGTCGGTACGTCATCTTTGAATGTATATAATAGTGGGTTAAATACAATTACTATCTACGAAGTATCCACTCCACATCAGTTACCCTCTAAAGTATTAAAACCTTAAAAAAAAAATCCTGACCGTTAATTCTTAAAGTTTTAAAAGTTCAATTTTCTTTATATAATTATCGCATATATATCTATTTATTATAAATATGTATTAATTGTTTATTTTTGTTATTAGTTCATCGGTCATTTTAGTTTTATTAGTTGTATATATATTTTAAGTAGATATATATAGAGAGAGATGTATAAATTTATTTTTAATTTAGTTTGACAAATAAGTGAAATTAAAAAATTGTGAGAACCAAGTACTTTAGAGTAATTACGATAATAAAAAGAGTTTCATGAATAAGTAAAGCTAAAAAAAAAAATCGACAAAGGATGATTTGGCATTTTAGATACCTTTAATTTTATTTTAAGAAAATAATTTTTATAAGAGTAAAATGGACTTTTCAAACGTAAAAATAAAAGGTCAGGGGTGTTTTTAAATATTTTAATACTTTAGAGGGGTAATTGATGTGAGATAGATATTTTAGGGCTGACAACTGTATTTAATTCTATAATAAATAATCATCCACATTTTAAAATATATTATAAATAAAACTTACAACAGGAATTAAATTATTATACAGTATAGAAATAAATAAAATTTATTGGGACAGAGTATGTATAAATGAATGGAATTATTTAATTTTAATTGCCCCTCAAAT
Organism: Sesamum indicum; assembly: GCF_026168435.1. Taxonomy (NCBI): domain Eukaryota; kingdom Viridiplantae; phylum Streptophyta; class Magnoliopsida; order Lamiales; family Pedaliaceae; genus Sesamum; species Sesamum indicum. Next base: position 15,624,859 of record NC_142660.1, on the reverse strand, counting down.
TTGGTTGGATGAGATTGTAGATAAGGGGATGTGATCCAAATTAAGAAAGGATGGCCACCATATGGATACTCATGGGAGTCTCGGGCCCCACCCGGAATAATACCTTTCTTTTTCCAATTAATTACTAAAAAAATAAATTATATTGATATTTCTTCGAAATTAGATTAAATTATACGAACACCCATATTTTTTTTATAAATTTACAACTACACCTCTTGAGATCTGTTAATGTAATTTTTTCATATATAGGGCGTCCATGTAATTTTGTTTTTGAATAATGGTGTTTTTAATAGTGAATATAATTATAATTACAAGTAAATTTTAAGGGGTGTAACTGTAATTTTTAAAATGTAAGAAAATATTTGTATATTTTAAACTAATTTTAAAAGTGTCAATGTAATTTATTCTTAATAAAAAAAACTTATTCGAAAAATGTATATATATATATATATATATTAGTATCTAACATTTATGCAACACTCAGAATACATACGATCTGTGTATAAAAGTTATACTATTTATTTTATTTAAAAGTATATATTGTACCCATAAATATATTATATTAAATAAAATAAAAATACAATAAAATTTAAAATAAAAGTTTCAGTACGATCCAACATGCAGAAAAGAAATAAATGCAACATAGGACCCTTAAATTTATTAAATGGAAAAACTTTATCCTAATGAAACAAATTAATTAGAATTTCATCTAATTGATACATAAATAATTATATTAAATATTACTATACTTGTTATATTGTCTTATCACACTAATTCAGTTTGTTAATTATTAGTTAGAATATTTATTCCAATTAATTAATTTGATTAATCGAATACTTTGGACAAGAAATTTGCTTTATTTATTGGCAAAAATATTTAGGTCGGTCGTCTCCATAGATCCGTAACTTTTTATTAGAACTATAATACTTACAAATTACTCAGCAACGTAATATATATTTATTTATTTCCTAGACTATTGTAGTGGAAGATACGTAGATAAGGGATTCTTTCTTAAATCAAGTTTGATATAATTAAATCAATTATATGACAAGTAAAATATAGTATTCATATGATTAGTGATTTTTTTTAAGTTGCATGTAAATCATATTAACCTGATTTGAGTTAAAATTTTTGAAAAAAAAGGAGAGAGAGAGAGGAAAGCACCTTGAGTTGAGCCAAGGCAAGGGGGGTCTCGGTGAGGTGTTTAACAGCGAGGGTCATAATTGTGGAGGTGGTCTCGTACCCAGCCACCAGCAACGCCAGCATAAAGTCCACTATCTCCTCGTCGGAGAAGCCTCCGCCGCCGCCTTCCTCGTCCAGCAACGCCGCCAGCATGTCGTTCTTTCTCTCTCCTCTCTCACTCTCTCTCCTCCTCTCCCGAACCACCAAGCTCAATGCCTCCGCCACCTTTCCTCGAGCCTTCAAATTCATCAATATATCACATAGTTAAGTTTAAATCCAAAAGATCCACTCCATGGACAACACCACCGTCAACCATTCAACGGCTGACGTGGCGTGATCCTTGTTTAATGTTTTCACGGTATAAGAACTAAACAACTAAAATGAAAAACAAATAAAGGGTATATAAGTAAAAGAAGGCAAATTTTGATTATATTCCCGTATTGTAACTTTAGTCCCGAACGAATGCATCTTAATAATTTTTATTCAGTAATTCTAAAACTTGGCATAAGGAGAACAAAAATATCCAAAAAAGTGCACGGAATCAAGCCGACACATGCACTTTTCGGCCATTTGTGTACTCAACATGGAAATTTTAAAATTACAAAACGAAAGCATCAAAACAAATTCGTAAAGAAGTAAAATTACCTAATTTCTATACCAAAATTGCAATATATGCAAAGTAATAAATAAAAAGAAAAAAGTACTTGGATGGCCCTTCGGTATGTGGTGGAGAAAATAGGCAAAGGGATGGTGAAAAAGCCTTCAATGACTAGCATGTACTCTTTCATCAGATTCTCAGTCCATTCACACGGATCAAAGCTCATCAGCTGCTTCACTGTTAACTGAAAAGTTATCTGCACATACCCAAACATATAAATAATTAATATTTCTCTTTATTTTTTTCCTTACTATTATTATATATATATTTTTAAATATGCACACACACACTGATCTCACGTGCACACAAGCTCAAGATCTCTATCAAGAAATCTTGAGCCCAAATCACTCGACTATTTTCTAGGAATATGGGTGGATTCTTATTCAAATTAAAATCGATCGAATTAAATTAATTATAAAATAATTTTGATACACTTATTATATAATTATTTCAGACAGACATTGTGTCTTTTTGGGGGGTTTAGAAGCTTCGTAAGCCCATAGATAGAATGATGAGAGAACAAAGCGTAATGGGATAAAGGTGCAAAGAGAATAAATGGATCATACTACGTGCACATGTGTGTGGGTTCATTCTGCTCTCTAAAGTTAAATCACAATAATTATTTTACTATATATTAAACAAGAAAAAAAAAACACACACACACCCGCGTGTGTGCGTGTGTCATGCTAACTTGAACCGGCCGGGAATGAATGGGAATCTGAGTCATCCATCAGGGTTTTTAATTCCCTTTTTTGTGCTCCTCACTAACATGAAATCATCACGCATGCACTCAAGATGAAAACTCTATTGCCTTCTAAACTGCGCCTAGATTTTTATATTCCAGTTCTAACGTGCGCCGGATTTAGCCCACTAATGCTGGATTATTTGCACATTCTTCAATTTTTTTTATCTAAATCAGATTTAATTGAATCAAATCAATCACATAACAAATATATTGTAATTATTATGTGATTTTATTATACATCAATCACATAATAAATACATTATATCTGCCATATAATTAATTGAAATTGGCAAAATCCGATTCGGGCTACAAGATTTTTAATTAATGAATTACCTTCTTGGCCTCCTCCATGAGGAGAACCCGGCCGGTCCACGCATCCATGTTGAGCCGGACAAGGCGGTCTATGTCGAGCAACAGATGGTCCCTGATGATGGCGGAGTTGGCGAAACTCATGGTGAGGGAATGCATCCTCTTATGCAGGCTTCCCCTCATGAGCAGAAGCGAGTGGCGGCCGAGGAGGTTGGAGATCGAACCAGGGTAACTCGATTCGAAGAGACGGCCCTCGTTCTGCAGGATGAACCGGTTGGTGTCCGGGTCGGCGGAGAACACCGTGGGCTCGCCGAACACATGGGTGGTGAAGACCGCCCCGTACTTGGACACCCTGTCGTCGATGAAGGGCTCCGGGTTCTCCGTCTTGTAGGCGGAGATCAACTGGAGGGTCTCCCCGAGGAAGGGCAGCCCGAGATTCCCCGGCGGCAGGCGGCGCCTCCGTCCTGCTGTGGCGCGGAGAAGGAGGAAGACGAATAGAGAGAGTGAAAGGGAGAGGAGGAGAGGGTAGAGAAACATGGCTAGTGATGACTCCATGATTGTTGAAAACTCAAGAAACTGAGTAATAAAGAGAGTGTGAAGAAGAAGAGGGGGGGGTGGGGGTGGGGGGTGCATTAATGGGAGCACACGGGTGGGTATCTATCTGTGAAAGGAAAATTCTGTGTAGAAACAGAAGGGAAAAAGGAAGTAGGGAATAGGGGATTGGGATGCCAACGAAATTAATGTCGGGGCTCATAATTTCCTTCTTACTTTTTTACTGTATTTGCCTGATTTCTTGATTTTTATTTCCTTTTCTTCCAATTCTATTCAGATTCCATTTTATATTTCAAATCATGATGTATTAATTTCTTTATTTAATTATATTCATTGTATGTATGGAATTAGAATACAAAATTCAATTCAATTTTATGGTAACTGCTTATCATTTTTCATTTAAATATTGCAAGTATATAAATCTAGCTGAATTTAATTTCTTACTTTTTGAGGAGATAAAAATCTTATCACTTAATATATTTGTTAATTTAAATAACCCTTGCTATTTAATAAATTGAGAATATATGGATTATGGTAATAAACAAAATTTATTGTAATGCAAGCAATTATATTGTTCAGATGGATTATGGTCATAAACAAAATTGTTTGATTAGAATTATCAAACTTGACTCGAATAAAATTTTTTCATATTTTTTGTAATTCCTCATTTCGTCCGAAACCAGTTGCAAATTGCTCGTTTGAGTACACTACAAGAAATAATGTTATTAGTAACAATACAAATTCATTGCAAAATAATAAAATTCATTGCTAATTTACGTTAGCAAGAAAAATATTTCCTTGATAATTAGTTCGTTGCGGATTTTAATATCAAATTATTTTGTTATTGATTTTGCTAGAAATTTTACTAACAAAAATATTTGTTAGTTACATTTTGGGGGGAATTTTAAATGTTTTTGCCAACATGAATAACGAAATTTTTCAACATTTCATAGCTTTTTGCATAATTTCTTGCAGTGTTAAAGTCATGAGACCTGATTAATTTGGATAAGATTTTGTTTTCTAAATTTAGAACTATTTCAAATTTAAAAACTTGATATGGAATGATATTTAATTTGAATTAAAAATCATATATCGAAACTTTTAAAATGCAAAATTATTTCATATTAATTATATCCTATATATGTCCGTAAGCCAATAATTACTATATTCCAAACATTAATTCTTTGATATCTGTAGTGGAGTTAATGCAACCACCTTCATGCAACAAACCCTTAGTTTTTTAAGGGATGAATGTACGTAGTCATCATCCACAATTATTATTTTTTTTATTTTAAAAAAAAGGAAAGAGGATTTTAGCAGATATTAACATTAAAATAAGATACTATGAAATTAGTTGAATTGAGACAGATTAGGACCCCAGGAATGGGGGACTGATTCTGAGATTTGGACAGAACATAACTTTCCAGTTGGATTATTTTATTTTTTTGTTGGAAGAAGAGTGCTTTATGGGACAATTAACCTATGTAATTATGAGTAATAGAGGTCATGGAGTTATTGCCAACCTTGTACAAGTTGTAACTTTTTGAGGAATTAAGTTAATTACAAATGCCACGGTCTCAAAAGTAATCTCACGAAAATAGGTATTTGTTTATTTTTTTTTCTTTTTGATTTCTTTGAATTTATTTTTTAATTTAAAAGTATTTCCGTGTTTGATTAGTTTTTATATTTAAATGTATTGAATGGTAAACTATTTTTCTCCTATTGCGGGGGGGGGGGGAATTGAATTATTTCTTACATTATAATGATATCGACTTAAAAACTATGTCAAATCAACGTCGTTAGTAAATTCGTTAAATTGATGCTGATGTAGCACTAATGTAGTTTTTATAATGTAGCACTATCAGAAATGGTCCGCTGAAATTTTCTGGATATTTTTTCCCCTTAAACGCTATGCAAACATCAATCGAATTGTTTTACTAGCGACATTAAGTCAACTGAACCTTTCTAATCCGTTGTAAACACTAGGGAAGGTGTTTGGGACGCTGAGCCCGATGGTCGTAATTAGTATAATTAATCCTATTTCTGATAGTGGTGTAGTTTGATAGCAATAATTATAGCAATATTTTGTAAGTTTTTAATGCGATATATATAAAGTATGTTTATGTTTCAAAAAAAGAAAAAGGGAGGGATTAAACAATTGTAGAAAAGCTAGCAATAAAAAATAAGCATGTGGAAATAGATCTCGAAAGTTTATGTACGTAGAGAAATCCTTTTTTTTAGTTTATTTTATGTTTGGTCTTTTTCCACTTTTTTCAGCTTGCACTCTCTACCTTAAACTTGTGTTAATCATAAATAAAGAAATAAATTGGTAAATTACATATACACACCCTAAATTTAGACCTAATTAAAAAGTTATCCCGTGCTTTTTATAAAATTATATTTGCACATGCTCCTCACATGTTTGCCTTAACCGTTCCTTGCCTCAACCTACAACCAATCATTAAGATTTGGCAATAGCAACAGTCTACCAGAACCTATCGACTATGTGCAATTCCTGTTAGCCATCCTGCAAACATCACCTAACACTCTGTCAAGAAATCCTGTATGTCAGGTATTGCCGCACTCATCGTCTATTATCCAGCTAAGTAATCCCGCACATTAGGTGTTGCTTGCACGCCGTCTCACCCTCACATTGGCGCCCAACATCACCCTTGTGCACGGATCATGCTCATTCGTCCATTGTTTTTTGCAATACCTGATAACATTTAACCAAATATTGTCGAGACAATAATCAACAATGTCCACACAATGTTAAGAACCAACTAAACGCCCCATCCTATACTTAAGGCCCGCACACTCACCCATCGTGGTGCCAAGTCATACACCATCACCAAGGCCCACACACCCACCTGTCGTGTTGCCAAGTCATACACCATCACCAAACGTTTTCCAATCTGTCCATATTTCTGGATCACTTGTGCCATATGCTACTTGGCAGTCCATGTCATGACACCAGCACCTTGTACCAACCTTATGCCGCCCCATGCCAGCACCCACTGCCGAGTGATCTAGTGCACGAGCCTGCTGAGCTAAGACATAGCGACGTCTCAAGAGGCTAACACCTAGTTAGAAGGAAGAAAAAGGAAGGTGAAGATAGGAAAAGAAGGGGAAAAGTCAAAAATGGCTATGGACAACATTGGGTACGGAAAGAGATGGAACAGGCAGTCATGGTAGAGAAGGGAGGATGAAGAGATGGAGAGACAGACAGAGCAGGAGGATGGGTGGTGGTAGAGGAAGGGAGAACCATGTTCACTTAGAATTTCAGAAGATTGGTTTTTTAAAAATTTGAATCAGAACTACAAAAAATTATAATTAACTTATTAAAATTTTAGACAATTGAACGCTATTTATATAATTGGGACAGAGATTGTATTTACATTTAAAATACTAAGAAATATTTAGAATGATAAAAATCAATGTTGAATGTATTACAACATATCACTTTCATTACAAAATTATTAGTATTTTAAGTTGCAGTTACTAAATTAATCTCGAAAAATTCTCGCCCGAGTCAGGTTTGGCCGAATCAAATCAATCATTTTTTCTTAAAGTGTATACCAATTACACAGGAACTGTATTGCACTTGACATATAATTAGTTCATGTTTGATCGAGTTGGATCCAAACTTGAATTTTCTACTGATCAAAACCATCTAATCACAAATCTTGAAGCTTCACTTAACCCAATAAATTGAATACTTACTTTGTGTACTATATAATTGATGTCGTGTGTGACGTGATTAGGATTCATGAGATCCAATTATTATTGCTTTTAACATAAGCTTCAGTGGTTTGTCCTTAAAAATTCGGACCACTAGGGAGGAGAAGTCTTGTGGCTTACAACGAATATGAGATATGTGTCACTATCATCAGGAACCAATTATACTGCAAGTGTAATACACATGTTATTTTGATTTGTGCACAGTTCAAAGGAAGTGACCAATCACGTGGCAAGTATATGCAACTAATTTAGTTCGATCAGACCTAAATAGATTAAAAAACATTTCCTATCATCAATCCCTCAAATGAGTGGCTTGGAATAAGTATGTGATCTTGTTCCCAAAAACTGAACTAAATAGTAGTGTCTAGGATCGATGCTCAATCTCATAGAAGTAGTATATATTTTGACTGGAGTATGATAGATTTATCCTTAAAAAGATATAATGTATGATAAATATACTTAAGAAAAGTAACTCAATCATCTTATCTCCTTTATCACAATAAGAATGGGATCAACATGAATATATGCTACCATGTGAATATGGGTACTAAAAAAACACATACAAATGACATTACAACTCATGTAAAGATCAAATCATATCCTTCATCTGATCAAAGAAGGTAAAAAATTGATCAAATTTGATTAGCTGGAAAAGCGACAGTTCATTGAATTTAGATATTGATATCTTGGGATGGAGTGTGAAGTAGTGTAGAGGCGTAGGCCTACCGCACAGTATGCCCAAGTCGGCCACATCTCATGCAGAAACGGACCACAAGATCCGTAACAAATCCTACACCTATTTATGATAAGGGGACCAATCAATTCATACCAATCTCCCCCAACTCCATTTTATCCTCTTTTTTAGGGTTAAATGCAATAGAACCTGTTTAAAAATATGTACTAATAGACAAAAAGAATTTTCCGAGTTAAAACTAGCAACGCGGCTATTCAACGTCTGAAAAATGGACGAGACGACTCCTGATGTGAGAGGCGATGAGCTTCTTCTTTACAAGTTTGGAGTTCGTTTTGCAATTTTTTTTTTTATTTAAGGAGGATTGTTGCCTAATTAGTAATTTTTACATGGGGTAAAATGCAGTTAATCCTCTTTTTAATATGATCTATATACTTGTCATTTTAAAGTTTAAATTGTTAAAAAGAATTTATTTTTTTAATTATATATTTCATTTTATCATCTTCTTTAGGGTTATATTAAACAAATCTTATTCGAAAAATACTAATAGATAAAGAAAACTCTAAACTCAAAAAAAGAAATGCAATACATAAACTTTTGAAGAAAGGACGAGACGATCTCTGACGTTGGACACGTTGAGCTTCATTTCTTAAAAGTTTAGAGGGGGTAAAATGCAATTAACCCTATTTCTAATATGATCTATATATTTTCTATTTAAAAATTTAAATTAGTAAAAAGATTATATTTTTAAATTATATATTCCACATTAGCCTTTTCTTTAGGATTAAATGCAACATTTTCCATCGAAAGATACAGATAGATAAAAACAAAATAAAATCCAAACTCAAAAAAAGTTGTAAAGAAAGGACAAGGCAGTTTTCGATGTAAGATACAATAAGTTTCTTTTCTTAAAAGTTTATACAAGGGGTTGTTTTGCAATTTTTTTTATTATTTAAGAATAAATTCTTGCCTAGTAATATTTTCATACGGGGGAAAACACAATTAAAGTGTTAAAAAGATAATATATTTTTTAAAATTATATATTCTTTTTTATTTAAAGCTGAAGTTGTAATTAGTCCAATTTGTTTTTATATTTACCTATATCAATAAATCAGACATATGTTGAATAGAAAATGAAAATTCTTTGTTCAAACTGAGTGAGCAGATCCGGATCATGACCTTTCAGTTGCTGTGTGTAAGATGATGTTCAGACCAATTATTCGTTTCCAAAAATGGGTCCTCTAAATATAGTCAAGTCCCTCAGTTCCCAATAATTGAACACATCACCCTATTTTCCTACCATTTATTCTTCTATTTCTATAACTCCTATTATTTGTTATTTTCGCAAAAGTCCCATTCCCATTATGTATATATATATATACTAGTTCTCGTGCATGCAGTTCGCAAGTATATAAAAAAATTATAATATGAGATAGAGATAGAAAAAAAATATGATAAAAAGAAAAAAAAAACATCGATTTGTAATTAAAAAACTTTGAAATTACTATTCAAACCAAATTTGTTTGAAGGAAAGAAATGAGTTTAAGGGTAGATTTGGGTATTTAAAAAATAGTACTGCAAAAGATTTTCTTTTATAATAGTATAGCTATATATATGATATAGACAAAGGTCACACATTGAGGGCAAACGAGGGATTTAAGTAGTTTATAATTCTCAAGACCTGCTCTCTCTAATCAGACGCTTTTTCAGGATAAAATTGTGAGGTTGATATGAAGTCAGAGCGGACAATCACTTACATAATATGGCACCAGTTGAGTTTCAAATCACATCAACATATAAAAAATCGTTTAAGTAGAAGCATATATAATATTTGTATGTGTGTGACAAATAATGTGTATACGAAAAAATAATTAGCAAAAAATTGTATTTTTTGTCTCATAATTTAAACACAATACACTTTCAATCTAATCGTTTAAAGAATTTTTCAAAAAAATCTCATAATTTGCAAAAGTTCCATTTCAGTCATCCCGCCAACTCCCACTAAAAAATTAATCGGAAAAAAAAAATCACATAAAAGTTACGTGGTGGTTATTTTTTTATAATCGAAGAAAGCGACCACGCGACTTACACATAATTTTCTATGTCAATTTTTTAATGAAAGTTGACAAAAAGACTGAAAATAAGAATTTTTTTTAAATTATGAGACTGTTTTCAAAGAATTATGTATGCAATAATATTAAAAGTATATAAAATCTAAATTGTGGGACGAAAAATATAATTTGCCCTAGTAATTATGCATAGTTACGTACTTGACACCCTTCAAATAAGTTAATTTCAGAGCCGTAAACTTCATAATTAATCAATGTTTCTTCAATTAATTTTAATATACTTTGTTATTTCTGGAAGAATTTAATTATGAAGGACCACGGCATGCAGTTCACTCATTTATGGAGGAACTAAATTGAGGAAAAATAATTTCACGTATATATATTTATTATAAATTAATTATATATATGTATGGTAGAATTATTATGAATTTACATTTTTAATTAATAATTATATGATTATATTGATATCTAAAAAAATCAAATAATATCTCAATATTAAAAAAATAATGAATAAAATCGATCCAGATGCTCTGTTTCGGAACAGTTTTATGGTTTTAATTGAAATAAAATTCCATCACTTATCTAAAAAATAATAATAAGATAATTTTACAAATTGGTATAAATTAACATAAATATTCACACGTGTGATGAAAAAATTGAATTTGTTATTGACATATTAAATTTAAATTTGCCGATTAGATCTAGTTCAATTGATGAAGTTGAGGCCTCATGACATTTAAAATTATGTGTTCGAACCATAGTAGGTGTAGTTGTCTAATGTAATAACGAGTGTTGGTTAAATTTAGTTTATTTGATACTATTGATTAGGGTTTGATTGTCGTAATGGACCTTGTTAGATATTGATATTCAACAAAAATAATTATAATCAATTTATTTCAATTAATAATAATTCCTCATTAACACTTAAAAAAATATCAAATTTGGATTTAAGTTCAATAAATTGGATATGTTGAATATCTCAAAAAGTATAAACTACATAAAAAGAAAAGAAAAAAGAAATTCATTTTATTTACTTTTAGGAATAATTACACTCCTCTCCTATGAGATTTGATGTAATTATACATACAAACTTTGTGATTTGAAAAATTATATCTAGTACCTCTGAGATTTGCTTTTATCTAACAAATAAGTCCCTCGTTAGTAAAGATTCACTGAAGTTGCTAGTATTAAAAAAAATTATATTTATTTCAATTGACTTATTACTGACTTATAGCAGGTTAAATAATTTTTTTTATGACCAAATTCTCATATATGTTCACACGTTAACGCATCCAAAATTCTTCATTATATAAGGGTAATTTCATCCAGAAAAATTGTTTAACCTATAATAGTCAGTTTTAATATCAATAAATTTAATAAATTTTTACTAAATATAATTAAATAAAAAAATATTACGTATAATTACACCAAATCTTATGGGATTGGAATATAATTATCCCTTTCTTATAGCTTAAAATATCGCATGTGGTCAAAAGTCATGCGTGTGTATGTGTGGACGAGAGAGAATGATAGATATATCTAGAGAGAGAGAGAGGAGTCAAAGAGTATTGGGAAGATGAGGCAGGGGACACGAGGTCTGACACACACGTGTGCAAGGACATGGGAATTTCAAACCCCCACCCCCCTCTACCTATTGCTAAAACACTCTTCTTATCCATCATGTTTTTACCCATGCGCCACTTCCCAATGAAATTCAAACACGTGTATCTTTTAACATCACTTTATATACCAAGTTAAACAAACTAAAAGATATACGACTAATTTTTTCATTTATTTATAACAAATTTTAATCCAATAACTATAATTTAGAACATTATTTTATTATATTTTCACCCTTTTTCACTTTATATATATTATATCTACCCTTTTATTAATATAATCATATTACAAAAAATATTAAATAAAGATAAAATTGAAAATTTATGCTTGTTTTTTTTTTAACTTATGTCAATATTTTTTATTTAAATCCTAATAAAAGGACTTCAATATAAACGATGAAGTTTTGGAGGAATTCTAAATGTAATTTAAATTTTTTTTTAAAAAAGGTATAATTTCGCACTTTTGAAAGAATTCTAAATATAATTAATCCTAATTTATGTACATACACATAAGCGTAGGACAGATCTAATTAATTAATAAACACCTATTCATTAGTTGAATACTTAATTATTGGAAAGTAAAAAATTTATCATAATCAGACGTTAATTTTTCAATTATGACACTCTAATTATAAAGTTGTAAAGACATTATTGTAAATTTTGTTTAATTATTAACCTAAATAAGATTTTCTAGGGAGTTTTATGGTCACTTAATTTGTGCCCCTTTATTGAAAATTCATAAATTGGACATAATTGAAAAGGATAGCCCTTTTCCAATAGAGGTGGTAAAAAACAAGCAAAAGATGAAGATAATTATTATTAGCCTAAGTTCCTTATAACTTTAGCTAATTTCTTGGGATGATGACATCTGCACCTCATGATTATGATCTATTTATAAATATTATCCCAATTTTTTTAAAAAAATTCAAATACATCCATAAAAATATAAATATCATTTGTACAGATCATTCTCACCTTTTGAAAAATTATATATATAACCCCTAAAAACATCAACAATATTAAACAAATTACTCCTATTTTTTAACTGACATGGGTGATTCCTGTAATTACGCAAGATAAAAATAATTTGTCATAATTTTTAATTATATTAAAAATTTGACTTATAAAAACAACAATTAATATATAACCGGTGGCGACAATTGAGGTTAATTAGTATTCCTCATAATTTTTTACTTTTAAAATAATAATTAATCATAACAAAAAATTCTATTTCTTTCATCAAGCACATGCATTAACCATAAAATAAGTGTGTCATTAGTGTTGGTGTGGAGGTCTTTTATCTTTTCTCACCTATCAATTCTATTGACTCATTTATTTTCTATTAGAAAATAATGATTAGCAATGGAATAAAATTACTTATTTATATTTTATTAAATATGTTGAATTCAATTGTATAATCATAATATTTTTAGAATTAACTATAGAAGGTTATAACCAATTATTAAACATCTCATGTGTTATTGAAACATATATATAGGAAAAGATTTCTCTATTGACATAAAAAAAAAATAATTTATTGACTCAATAAAGCTGTAGATAGTATTTTTCTGCAACAACAAGGAAAAAAAAAACAAATGATTCAAAAAAGCAAACGGAATAATCTATTCAATTATAATGCATTTACCATTATTTTATTCATACTTGGTGAAAGAAATAGTTTGAATTGATAAAAAGAATTGAATATTAACTAATATCACCTTTTTACTACTATACATACACAATTATTTCAATACTTAAATATTAAAATAATACAAGTATATATTAAACCAGTCTATGAACTTGAATGTATTGAATAATATCTTAATAAATTGAATCTTATGTATATATATATATATACAAACCCACTCCAGAACATTTAATTAGTGTGTGAAATTATATTTTTTTTGGAAGTAAGAGCGATAAATTATTATTAATTGAAATTAATTGATTAACAATTATTTCTATCGGATATCAATATTTAACAAAAATTATATATTACAACGATCGTACTCTGATCAATAATATCAACACCTATTATACAATCTAAACATCACTCACAAGTCACAACACCTACTATTTAATAGATATAATATTCCATACATAAGGTAGGGTTCGAATCTATGACTTCGTAGGCCTCATCGGCAATTATATTTTAATAGTTATGTAAATGCGGCAAATTACGTTTATAAATATCTTGCGATTTTCTTTTTTTTTTTTTTACACATATATCCAACACATTCACAGACTCACTTAAATTTAAACCTCAAGATATTTTATTAAAAAATTTGAGCTCAAACGATTGAATTCTCCCAAAAGGACATATAAATACCTTAAGACGAATGTAAAAGCGGAGATAAAAATTAGAACAGGGAAGAGTGTCCCACTTTTGCTGACTTGGATTGACATGCATCTCTTAGATCAAGTTTGAACCACTTCAGATTTTTATGATTAAATCACACCTAACTCCTATTATTTGATCTAATTATAAATACATCTACACCCCTCACCTATATTCTATTTATAATTGGAAAAATCACATCTACATCCCCTGACTTATATTCTATTTATATAAATAATCCTTGTATTTTGGATAATTACACATACATCCATTAGAAAATATCAATATTATTTTATACAAACTATCCTTATTTTTGTAGTCATGGGTGATTTATACAATTATACAAAAGGCAAAGGTAGTATGTGTAAATAGACCACAGGTCAGATGGTGTAAATGTAATTATCCCTTTATAATTTGATCAAACCTCAAGGGTTGTGGATGTAATTGACAACTTCGATGTTAGATCTAATTACAAGAACACCCCACATTCTTTACAAAATTACAGTACATTCTCTGACAAGGTGTCGATGCAACTTATTTTAAGCTTGTATCTGTAAAATTTCGCCCTTGAAAAGATTGTACACTTGTAATTACAATTACAATATCAAATTATATATTTATAATTTTTCAAAATACAATAAATATTTGTATAATTAGACGTAATCTTAAAAGTTGCCGATACAATCTAGTCAAAATAAATAAATGTATAAATACTAAAGTAGTTTTATTTACTAATAACATTTACAAACCCTTCTCCCTATATTGAATGATACATCAATTCAATCAATATATCAATATGATTAATAGTGATAAATAAATTATAATAACTTACGTAAAATGGGACAAATACTTACACATTCAGTAAAATTTGAATTCACAATATTAAATTTATTAATAAAATTTTAATTGTATTTTTAACCAGTAGACCAAGACAATAAAGTAAAATTGGTGATTAGTCATTACGAAATTTACCAAAACTCAATCTTGATGTTTAAAGTTGCGTGGAGGAGTGGGACAAGGAACCGACAGCATCAAAGTGAGGTAAAAAGTTTGATTCCCCACACATGAAGCCAAAAAGTGGTCGGAATTGACGTTTAGAAAGGACTAATGTTGGAATTATTAGTGACACTAATGATATTTTTCCTTCTCAAAATTAATAGATGAGGAAAACACGTTTAATCATCATGATTAAGCAGACAAAAGGCAAAGACGTGTTTCTTCTTTTGAAAATGGTTGGTTACGGTCGTTTCGCTTTCCCCCATTGCATCAATCATCCCTCTTGCCCCACGCAACCCTACTGCCACATGATACTTAAAGTCGCGTTTTCACTTATATGATAATAATGCTAATAATAATTAATGAGGTAGACAATTTAAATAAAAGTCTGTGATCAATGGATCTTGGCTCTGAGTTGTAAAAGTTATGTTTGTACGTTTATTATGTATCTATGTACGTATTTTTTTATTAAGTTGTTATTAATTGTATTTAGTAACAATTTTATGTATATTTTTTGTCACTAACTCATTCTAATAACAATTTTTATAAAATAATAATAATTAATTAAATCATGAAATTTATTATTACAACAAAATAAATATTCTCTTCACTAATTGTATATATATATAATTAATGATAATATTAAAATTATCGTATATTTTTCTTGTGATTAATTTTTTATTTTTTTGTAGTGCGTGCTTATTGACCTGTTTTTTTCTTTTTAGGAAAATTTTTAAGGTAAATTACAACGACCTTCTCTGAAATTTGACATAATTATGAATACTCCCTCATTATTTAAAAAATTACCAATAGCCCCTAATTTTAACGGCCATGGCCAATCCATTAAATTTCCATCCATTTTATGATGAACTGACCAAAATACCCTTGTAGAATAAAAATTATAATTTTATTTATTTTCTAAAAAAAATATTTTTTTAATGAACTAAGTGGATAATTTTTTTATAATTTTTAAAAAAATTTCATCCATCCCGTGAAATTCTTTTTTATAAGTTTTTAATTTTTTTAAAAGAAAACTAAAAAAATACAGTAAAGGTAAAGTTGATAATTTCATACATCTATCCAAGGATTACATAATTTCATCAAATATTGGAGAAGTGTTTGTAATTTTTTAAATAATAAGGAGGTATTCGTAACTATGCCAAACTTAAGAGAAGGTCATTGTAATTTACCCAAATTTTTAACCTATTATTATTTCATACGATAGCCCTCTTGCATTAATGCATTCAACCGCTGTTTAAAATTATATCATACAATATTTTCCAAAATATTTTAAACAGAAAAGGAACTATTTTCAGCCATAACTCAAAAACTAGATTATATTTTTAGAAAAACACATTTTGAAAAGGTAAAATCATGTCTCCTAACGACAAATTGACGAAATTTTTTTGTTCGAATCAATTTTGATCGAACTAATCAATTACAGAATAAATATGATGATAAGTGACTGGTCACTTTTCCTAAACAATACACCATAAGTGTACAACACTTACCATATTATTGGTGCAGGTTCAAGCAAACTCGATTTAAATTAGAATTTCGTAAAATAACAGTAGTTTTTATTTTGAGAATCAGTTACAATTATACCATGAATTTCAATCGGCAAGGATGAATATACGTAAATTGCTAATATCAAATATGTATGACTAACCAACAATTATTATTAAAATAAATAAATGCCCATAAATTGGTGGAGTTGAACTCATGCCCTTCAAATTATACGACTTTAGTATCATCAACTAAACTAAACGTTATCGACACAAAATGACAAATTAATTAATTAGTCAGAGTTTGCAGCTCAATAATGCAACTTTTTATGTCCACAAAAAAGTCGATGTAAATATTGAAAGAATTACCAAAAAAAGACTTCGTTATCCTGAAATTGTCACATTTAGCAACAATTGTGGAAGCTCTTATTTAATTAATATTTTATTTTATTAATGAACAAATCAATGGAATCATGAAATTCAGGAGACTTACACTTAAACGTGTTTTCTCGTAATACACATGAAACACAAAATGAAATTTATATTATTATAAATGATTCATATGGTCTGGACAAGCAAATTGATATAGACAACTCCTAAAGGTAGTGGCGAAATCAAAAACTTGATTTATCTGTGGGGAATGTAATTTTCGATTATTCGACTGAAAATTAATTGGATTAAAAGTTTATTTTTCATCGAATATCAATCCAAAATTTAATTTGGTATTCGTTTTTTGTTTTAAATTTTAGTATTTGGTTCGATTTTGATTTTTTTTTTCTGGTCAATCGAACCGTATCGAAAATCAAATTTTATATAAGAAAAAAAATGACTATTAACTACAATTTTAATAACTATAATCAACGTTCATTACTAGCAAAAGGTTATAGTTTTTAGCATCATTTTTAGAGTTCCTCTCGCGTCTATTAGTTTTGATCAGGAGATGGGATTGACAATAAATACCAACGATCTTATCTTATTTTGAACTATATCAGTGTTCAAAAAGGGTTAAATTATGCATTACTAAGAACTAAATATTAAGAACAAACTCACCCCTATTGCAACAATAAGGAGATATTTGCAATAACTTCTGTTTTGTAGGGGAAATAAGTTGGGGAGAAAATTATAAATTTACCTGAAGCATAAATTAAAAGTGCTTGAACACAAAAGTAAAAATAGGAAATAGTTGAAGTTTAATTATTTGGGGAAAGAAAAAATCAATATGTAAACTTTTACCAAGTTACATAAAAGTAGGGAGAAGCTTATAACTTTTGGCTTGTATGAGCTTAACTTAAGCACATCAAACATAAAATTTATATAAAAAAAATACTTTTTTCAATAATAAATTGACAAACATTTAAGTTAAATTATTGCTAATTTTTGCAAAGCGAAATTACATTGACACCCTCTAAAGTCAGGCCAAAATACACAAATATTCCCTGCCTTTTGTAAAATTATAGCTTCACTGCCCGAGTGTTGTTAGAGCAATATTTTTAAGGGGGCGTTTGTGTAAACTTACCGTTGAATAGGGGGTGTTGTTGCAATTTCAATTATGACCTCTGGGTGTAGTTATAATTTTATAATAAATATAGAATATTTGTGTAATTTATTCTAATATTAGGAGATTCAATGTAATATACCCTTCTTGTATTTAATACGTGTAGGTAAATTAGCAAACATCCCTAGAGATGACTTTATTCTGGCCAATTAATTATGTTCTGAGATCAGTAATGTGGTTTGATAGGATGAAAGAAGCTGGAAATATGGTCTAACATAGTTGGATTGATGATGGGGGTAATAATAACTAGGAAAGTTACAAATCTCTTTCCTATTGTAAAGAGATGAACACCACTTGCACACTGCAAAAATTAAGCAAGATTCTCATCTCACTCACATTCTTGATACATTTCCACTCACTGCATTCATTGCTTCTGATGTGGTGGAAATTATTGGTGAGCAATTGTATATTTAAGTTTGTTGGTAATTTAATTATGAATGAATTTAGATGTTTGATTGAAATTATTGTTATTATAGAAACGATCGATCATCAGATATTGTGATTTAGTTGTTAAGATCGAATGTTTTCACACTTATGATATGGATTTAACTTCTTGATAAGACATTTAGTTGGGCTGAACGTACGTCTTGACCTGTGTATTGATTTTCATGTGGTCAGCTGTCGAGACTCGAGCGGCACATATGATGTTGACCAATCATCTGGTGGGTTTTTAAGAGCCAACTAAAAAGAAAAGTGGTGTATAATTATATTATAATTTCAAAAGTATACCAAAAAATTAATTAGATACAATACAAAAAGTTAAATCAGAACGTACTACTTAGAAGAATAAAACAATTGTCGAAATAAATAAATAACTACATAAATAGAACTCGAATATGAACTTCAGAAGTGTTGAAATCATATTTCTTATAAAAATTATTATAGTTCACTCTATGCTGTATATGATTGTTTAAAAGCTAATTATATGCTATATATATATATTTTTTTATTTAGTGACATTTTTATGCACGAACGGCTTTTTCTTATTTGAATTGGATAAATTACAATAGACTCTTATACAGTTTGTCATAATTATAAATACTTCTTTATATTTAGAAAATTATTCCCCCTTGAATTTCCGATCGTCTAATGAATATTTCCTATAGAGCCTGTCACGAGAGGGTATTTGTTAAATGGTCGTTGATTTAAGAGATATATTTATAATTTTTAAAACAACAATGGGGTATTTTTAATTACGACAAACTTTAGGAGAGCTGGTTGTAATTTACACCATTTGATTTTAGCTCTGTGAAATTAATGATTTGGGTAAATTATAGTCACCTCATCTAAGATTTTTACATAATTATATTTAACTCTTCATTGTTTGAGAAATTACAAATATCCCCTAATTTTAATATTTGTGTAACAACAAGCCCATTCAATTAATTTTCGTTAGGTTTTCATCTAATTTTTTTTAGTGAACTAACTAAAATGTCCTTTTGGATTATGAATAATTACATCATCTTCCCATGAGGTTTGGGGTAATTATATGTACATTCCATGTGGTCTGAGAAATTACTCTAGTACCCCTGATGTTTGTTTCTGTCTAACAAATAAATCCATTCATTAGTTAAAATTCACTGAATTTTCTGCTATTAACAAAAAAAAAGGAATAAAAATTTATATTTACCTCCAAATTGACTTAGTATTGACTTATTATCGGTCAAATAATTTTTTTTAATGACCAGACTATTGTAATAAGGTTGAATTAATATGTGAAGATGGATAACGGTAGTTTGGTCAGATAAAAAATTATTTGACCTTCAATAAATTAATCTGCAGCCAATAAGGTTTTCATTCAATTCTTTTTTTTTCTCTCCTAATATCAGCAAATTTCGTGAATTTTGACTAACAGATGGATCTTTTTGTTAGAAAAAAACAAACGTTATGAATATTAAGTAATTTTCAAACTACAGAAAATTTACATATGACTACATCAAATCTCAGGAGAGTTTTTCCTATTTTTTATATTGGCTTTGATGGATACAACACAATCTGGTCCAGATCCATAAGGCGGATCCACTTCAATATCCATTTGGTCCAACCCATTCTAGTTTTGATCCATTTACCCATTTGCCTCTTAATGTAGGGAAGGGTATGTGTTCTGAACCCATTTTAATAGAGTTGGGCTTTAGCTCAAGCCCATGAAATTTTGGGTTTAGATCAGCAGTTTCATTCCCAGCAACTCTACCTTGAGGAAGATCGCAAATTTGACCTTTTTTCAAAAAAGAATTACCGCGATTGAAGTTTGATTTAATTATAAATATTTTTTATTGTTTGAGAAATTATAAATACTCCCCCTGATTTAACGTATGTTTAACAACGATTCCATTTCGTTATCCCCATTAGGTTTCTGATCTAATTTTTATTGTATACTGATTAAAATTCCCTTTTGGATTATGAATTATAATTTTATATATTTTTCAAAAACTTTTTAAAATATTTTTATGAACTAAATGCTGTATGGATTATTTACTTTACCCACCTCAATCTTTTTTTATATTTTTTAAATATTTCTTTTAAATCAATAAGAGTAAATTAGTAATTACTACATCACCGTCTAGCGGATACAAAATTATTTTTCATTTGAGAAAGTATTTATAATTTCCTAAACAACGATAAAAATTCATAATTATGCAAAATTTTAAGAGTTGTAGCCGAATTTACCTAATAATTTAATTCTATGATTTATAACTCGCTATTCGAAATTAAATTTTATTTACTAGTTATTGTATTTCATAGATCTTGCACTAAAATTAATTAATATGAAAGTACAAAAAGTAATATAAGAAAATCATCTAATATTAACACAAAATAAATTAGCTAAAGTTTCTTATTTTGAATTTTTTATAAGCAATTTACTTTGATAAGATTGGTCATTGTTTACTTGCACATGCTTTAATGTGTATCGCTATTTAATTATATTTTATTTCTGTAACATTCTCTAATCTTTATATTATCTTTTTCTTTTTAATATTATACTTTAATGTCATTTTAAACTTATCAATGATGAGTGATTTTTAACTAATAATTTATTAACAATTGTTAAAAATAAATTAATCTAATTTATATGTGAGTGTCTGACGTAAGGTCGATGATAGGGAGTTAGAACCCTGTCAATGCCCAGAGAGAAGGGATTTGTATGTGTGTATATTCTTGACAGTAGGGATTTAAGACCCTATCAACATCGAGCGAGGGGATCCATACGTGTGTTTAATGCCGAGAGAGCGAATTCATATGTGAATGTTCGATGTAGAATCTGCGAGGGGGAGCCCATACTGAATAGGGACATGCGTGAATTGGATGAAAGAGAGAGAATTCGTATGCGAGTGTTTGATGTTGGATCGGCGAGGATAAGCCCACACTGCACATGAGAGCGTGTGTGGATTGGGTGAAAAAGAATGTTACAAATTTTCTATCCCATATTGATTTGAAGAGACGGGTATCAGACATGCTGCTTCATTATAACAACCTGATTCTTTTTGTTAATAAAAATAGATTTCACTTGATACTTAACAAATATATCAATTATACATCTTTATAGATTTAAAAAACAAATTGCACTCATCTAGCATGGTCGATTGCTATTTCATAAAATGTTTGGATTGAGTCTTATTAATTTAACAGCCCAATCCTCAAAACATCTATAAATTTTATAAAGTGTAAATGTTCAGAGTACTTGACTTTGATAATATATTTATTTTTTTCATGAAATTGTAGAAATCTAAAGTTCAAGGGAGAAGAAAATATCTCCATTCTCAAAATAGTATGGTGAAAGATTAATAATTATTCATCATCAAGAAAACACAATGAGAAACTTATATAAATACAACAAGAAGGAATCTAACTAACTGATTGCTAACTAACCAAATCTATTAAATAACTGAAAATCCTAACAAATTACAGAAAATGACAAAATAGCTAACTGTATAGAAAAGGACAAAAAAATAGATCATCAGGTCGCAAGTGATGATCTGATGAGATGGCGATGACTTGATGAGATAGCGATGCAACCTCGAGTCCGAACTAGCGACCTTGAGGTCTTGTACATTCTTCACAGAAATAATAGTTTCTTTGATCATTTAAAGAAGTATCTCGACAGTTTTATAAGTATAACTCATTTTATTTTATTTTTTAATCAAATAAATATAATAAAAATTTAAAATACGAATACCCATTAAAACTTTATAATTAAAATATTATTAATTCGAGTTTCACAAGCACGAATTTATAAGATTGTAATATCTTATTCGAATCTTATAAGAAATTCTTTTTCTTAAATTCTTTCTTATTAATTATTTTATATTATTTTATAATAAATTCTCAAATATCTTATAAAATATTTTAAAAATCGGATTGGAAATCCTTTTAATTCGAATTCCAACCCTAAACTCAAATCCACGCAGTTCTTTAAAGGACACTACACCACACTAGAAAGATCCCATCTTACCAAAAGTGTCCCATAGCCAAGGTCTGTGGACAGATCACATGCACTTCGATTCTCTCAAAATAAAAAATAATGAAGAACCTATATATGGCCAAAAAAAAAAGAAAGAAAGAAATGGTGAATTCTTTTTAGACACTTGATACATATGATAATTTAAAATTTTATTATATTTATTTAAGTGAATAAGATAAAGAAAGATAGAATTAATATTTGATAAAGATCCTAATAAAATAAATTAATCATAAATATGTTTGAATGGTAATTATTGATGAAACTAATTAATTAAAAGAAATGATTATTTACAGAAGAAAAAAAAGTGCAATGAAGGGCGTTTTTGACAAGTTATATTTTGCCAACTGAGATAATTACTCTAAACTTTTGAGTTTTGTTAAGTAGTATAACCTAGTGATCAGGCGCACTCGATGTGTGTTCATAACTTAAATTTTCTCATATTTTTGTCAAATAAAATAAAGAATCAGATTGTTTTAGAAAGTAAATTGATTGTGATGCCATAAAAATGCGTTGGTCCAAAGAGGCTGAACTGATAAAAAAATGAATAAAAAGATCGTAAAAACCTAGAGGAATACAATGCCAGGAAGCCCACTTTGGAATTTGGATAAGGGCCCGAGGAGCTCAAAAAGCTTAGTTCAAGCAGAGCCCTTAGAAAATCTAACAGAATATGTCCCCAAGAAATAAATCGGGCCAAAAAGATGTAAGCACTGAGAGGGCCTCACGGGCCCACAATTTTTTTTTTTTTTTTTTTTGCGGGGGGTTTGGCGGATCCCTACCTGTTTATTACCTCAGAAAAAAATTATAAAGCGTACAATTCAAAAATAGTAAATGAGGAGTACTTACTCCCTTTACAGTCAAAGAAATTATAAGCTATGTGTAAAATCAATGATAATCACTAAAAATCAAGTCTATTCAAATCTAAAAAACAAATAGAATTTGATCTCTAAACATGCTCATCCCTTTTATACGGTAGTCTGACTTGCTGCGTAATGCCCCGCCAATCTCTCCCCAAACGCCCGACCAAAAATCAATCTCAAAGCATCACAGGGCCACAAGTTTAACAACTTCAAATCCCCCAACCGAAGTCGAAACCCATATCACGCGGCTTCCGTAGGTGGCTTACCTGGCGTCCACGTAGGAACTTTAAGATCACACCCAAAAAATCAGATAAGGACCCTAACAGCCTTAGGAGATACCCGTGGCAAGTCAAGAGTAACTTCTGAATCCTAATGTCTCGGAATTTCGAACTGAGGAAAGGTACCTCCTCAACCACTTTGCCAAAAATACATCTTTATCTCTAGAAAATAACATTATCTACAAAGGACTCTAACCGTCAGAAGATAACCCTACATCGAATCCGC
The DNA here is from genome assembly GCF_026168435.1 of Sesamum indicum. Lineage (NCBI taxonomy): Eukaryota > Viridiplantae > Streptophyta > Magnoliopsida > Lamiales > Pedaliaceae > Sesamum > Sesamum indicum. The sequence continues at coordinate 15,601,079 of NC_142660.1, read as the reverse complement.
GAGATTCTCAAAACGTCGGGAGATGACTCTCCACCAAATTCGTGAAGGTTTCAATCTTATTTGATCACCTTGAGATAATACTCTGCCAAATATGTCAGAACTCTCCACTAAATTCGCCCCAGAATCGATCTTATCCAGTTAGTTGAGTGTTGCCTATAAATTAAAAGCTCTTCCAGTGGGGAAAAAACAAATCAACTTTTGCTAAAACAACTTTATTTTCTTAGAGTTTTACATCAATTCTATTCTCTTACTTGTACACAATAAATAAGAAATTTATACTCTCAATTTCACTCATGAATACTCTAGTATTTTATTTCATTACTTTGAGTACTTTTGTCAATAAAAATTTTGCTAAGCAAATTAGTTATCTAGATATCTCGTTCTGAATAAGGTACAGAGAAAGAATATTACACTTTTATTTCCTAAAGATACAATTTATGAGATATCAATTTCTCCACAATCACTACTTACAATGATATCTTTCTTTTTTTTTTTTTTACGATTTTAATCATTTTCGTTAATTTATTTTTAAATCAGACAAAAATAATTTTTTCCCCTACTTCCTTCCCAACCTTACATGTGTGGCATGTGGTTTTCTCCGTTTGATTTAACTATGACCAAAAAAGTAAAAGAAAGTGTACATTTAGGGACCAATTATGTAAGTGGTGATTTTTTAAGGATTGAGATACTAATAAATTGCACATTTTTTAAAGTTAAAAATATAAATATTTATTTTTAAGGATAAAATGCAGACACCCCCAAATGATGGGGTCATTTGTACTTTACTCTCAACTTACCCAAAATCGCCCTTAGGCGTATGTACATACCCGGACGGAATATTCCATCATTATTCCCCCAAAAGTGTAAAGTGCAACAAAATCAAAAAGTTGGATGAGAAAATATAAAAACAAAAAAAGTTGGGTTGCAAAGTGCAAATGACCCTATACGTTAGGGGTCTGCATTTTACCTTATTTTTAAATACTTTTGTTAATACAACCCAACTATGGAGGTGTTTGCAAACGCTTATTTTAAGCGTTTGTCAATTTAATGTTGAACATTCTGTTGTTGTTTCACAATTTTTACTTTTAAATTTCTTGAATTAGATCAATTTAAGCCAAAATTTATAAACAACTCCCTACCAATTTCTACAAATTATCATAAAACACCAATTTCCAAATATATTGCTACAAAAATTTCAATTCCCCATAATGTTGATCACTGGGTGGCACTGCACTACTATTCTGTGGAGTTTTCTACACAGAAAGATAGAGTCAATTCCTGACGAAAACAAAGGGTATTTTTCATATTTAATGCTGTCAGTTTTTATTGAACAAATATTTGCATCCTATCCTAACATTTAATAACCATGAATTTGGTAGTTCAAGAATCCTGCCTTCTCATAAACATAAATTATTATGAAAACAACGCAATATAAAAAATCAATCTCTTACCACTATAGACTCGTAACTCAATAAGACAAGATAACGATACAATTTTGTCGGACTTTGAGATTCCACCAATTTTCCTTTACAAAATCCGCCCTAATTTGGGCCAAATGAATCTAAACCGTAATTCCCGATTTTTTTTTCAATTAATCGATATAATTGTTTTAGAAACATTCGATTTATTATTTATACATATCTAATAAATTATTGCTACAATACGATTCGCTTTCCAGAATTCACGTATAGAGAAAAAAAACTAATGATAATTAATAAATAATATTTGAGACAATTTTTGAATAAACTGAGACTGTCACCCTCACTAGAAAAATTATAACATTTAATTACGGTAAATTATCATAGTTAATAACAAATAGTCGCAGCAAATAATTATTGGTCACGGCCACGCAATGATTGTTGGTCGTGATTTTTGCGAAGGTGGCTAAAACATTTGTGGGTAAAAGTCATGTCAAATGTTTTGACCATGGCTCTTAGTCATGGTAAATAATTTTTTCATGGTGGAAAAGCTAGTTTTTTGCATCAGCTTTGTTTAACCGTAGTTCATAGTAGTCATTTACCATGGTTTTAGTTATACCCATTAATATTGTAACCAGCAGTAATTTTTTTTTTCTAGTGCCTGAATTCAAACAATATTATTTAGACCTTCAACCTGCCACATTCCTGCTTGGTTTAGGGCAGGCGCCTGCTTTCTCCGACTCAATTGCTATCCCTGATTATAAAAGGATTAATTGCAAATTATCTCCTTGTGATATTTAAAATTTAAAAAAAAGCTCTTGTGAAAAATAAAATATCATTTTACCCTCTTGTCTTTTTAAAAAAAGAGCAAATTACCCTCTTTTGTCTAATAGTATAATTCACGATCCCAAATGCGATTGGGTTTAGCATTTTCTCCTTTGCAATGACCAAAATACCCCTTCTTCCCTAAATAATTCTAAAAGCGCAATTACAATATGTTTATATTTATATATAAATTTGTATATTATTTAAATTATACATACTTTTATAGTATAATATAAAAGACACAATGCAATTTACATATAAAAAAGAACCCCAAAAAATAAAAAATAAAAATAAGAAGCCAATGTGTTCCTCCTATGTTGGCGGCGGTGGAGCGAGCAAATCTCGCCGATGGAGGGGCGGCCGACAATAGGTAATGGTGGACGACGGCGGAAGAAGAGGATTGGTTGGTTCGCTGGCGAGAAATTCAATTGGAGAATGGTGGTGATATTTCTCCAACACGAAGGCAGACGACGTTCAGGCGGTGGGTGGTCGGGAGAGAAAATGCGGAGCACTGCAGAGAAAAAAGTGGTAGAAGACGAGGACATGGGTTAAGATTTTCTGAATAAAAATAAAAATAACTCGCTAATGGCTGAAAAATTGGCAGTGAGTGAGGTGTCAAAATACTTGCTGTTGGACAGGTTTCTCAATAGTAATAGGCTTGTAAAGAGAGGTAATTGGACGACGAAGATAGGGGAGGAGAGAGAAATTTGCTGGCAATTGTCTCTCTATATATAGAAACAAAATATATAATTATATATATAAAAATAATATATTTTTATTTGTATTGTTTATATTTAAATTTAATATCATATAATAATATATAAAAAATGTATGTATAAATTTGAACGATTGATATATCAAATCCCAGTGCTTATTTATAAATATGTACTTGTACAAAAAAATAATTAAATTTGATCCACATATTTAGATCAGATCAAATATATAGGGATTTAGAAAGGGTATTTTTGTTATTGCACCTTAAGAGTAAGTTCAAATGCGGTAAGGGGGCAACATACTCTTTTTCTTTTTTAAAAAAAAAAAAAACACAAAGGGGTAAATAGTATTTTATTTTTAACACGGACTTTTTAAAATATTTCAAATAACATAGATGGGTTATTTGTAATTTATCCAATTACACTAAAAAAAATTACTATTAACTACAATATTATTGGCTAGGGTTAAAAATCATAGTAAAATTAACTATGATTAATTAAAATTGATGTAAAAAAAGATTAATTTTTCCACCATGAAAAAATTATTTGCCATGGCTAAGAGTTATAGCCAAAATCTTTGCAAAAACCACAATCGACAATCGTTGCGTGGTTGTGGTAAATAACTATTTGCTACGACTATTTATTATTAACCATGATATTTAATCATAATTAAATATTATAATTCTTCTAATGTTATAAAAAAAGTTGTGCGTGTGCACTCAGACGATTACAAACTCAATTATCAAACAGTAACTACGACTCAACATATTTCAAACTCGTAAAAACCCTAAACAAAAATTCATCGTATTGTATCCGCTATTTTTTTTAAATATGACAAGAAAATATTTAATGATTACACTTTTTTCAAATAATGTTGTGCTCATAAATTGGAAAAATTCAGTGGACAGTTGTAAAAGAGATGCCCATTATTGTTCTTAATAGAAGCAGCATTTAAAGAGTGTACCTCTTTTTTCTGAGTCAGTGAAGCAGCTGCGTCGTACTTATCAATCATCTGCACATCCGAATATTAAATATTCATTCATATATTTATAGTAAAAAAAAAAAAAAAATACCGCAACATTCTCTATTTTCAAACAGCGCCTTAGATTTGTTGCTCCGACAGAACTGTTTGAAAAGAATATATAATACCATACAAGCCTGCCCACCAATCATGCTACCACAAACTATTCTCTATTAATATAATGGGTAAACTGCAACGCGATTTTTAAATTTTGACATAATTATTTAAATATTTTTTTGTGGTTTTTGATAAATTATTAGTATTTTTTATTTTAAGGGTCATCTAATAATTAGTTTAATTCGTTAATTTCGATTAGATTTTATTTTTTATGATGAATTGTTTGAAATACCCTTGTGAACAATATTAATATATAATAAAAAAATCATGTGTACTCACAAATGACGGCTAGTAACACTGCGATATTATTTTTTAATGTGATAATGGTACCCGTAAATAAATAATTTTAAATATTTAATTGTATTTTTTTCTTTCTTTGTAAAAGTGATTTTATATATGTCATTTTAACTCCACTGCACAAATTTCTTTATTGTATCGATAATAGTTTAAGTTGGTTTTTATTTATTTATTTACTTCTTTTTTTAAATGTGATCTATTGGTTTATGTATTTTATTTTTATTTATAATATATTTTAAAATGTGAAAGATTATTTATTATATGCATGCATGAATGACGTGCCACGATGGATAGTATATATAGATACACATATACATACAAGTTACAAACTAATGGTGTCCCGTTTTTGACATTTATTGTAGAAAATGAGCTCGCATGATTTATAAACTCCAAGGCTTTGTCCCATTAACGAAACGCCTTTTTGAAAATGCAATTGTGAGGTTTATGAGGTCGAAACAAATAATTTTGGATAATAGAGCATGAACCACGGTGCATAAAATGTTTTAAAAAAATTTATATTCTTTTAAAAAAATAATATCTTATAAAATGTATTATTTTTTAAAATAAATAGATAAATTTACTCCAAAACTCTCTTAAACGTCATATTTATACAGTATAATTATCTTTTAAACTAATTTATCGTACGATTTTTTCGATAATTTTGATTTTAAATTAATTGAAGTGAATATTTTAAATATATATTTTCAAATGAATTACTGATAGTCCATATTGCTTAGTTAATTTACTATTATTAGTACTAATAAAATTTAAAGTTTGAAAACACCAAAAAAATTCCCACTTTTCAAGAATAAAAGAATAGGAGCAAAACACGACTTTTCGAAAAAGTGAAACACGACAAACAAATTCAGGAAAAAGGAAGCGTAACGGAACACCTTACCCACTTCCAACTACCGTTCTGGAAACAGTCATGATTATAGAAATGCGAATTATGGAGAGGCAATTTTGTAAATACCCAAAACTCTTGGGGCACAGCAGCAATACTCGGAGCTACTTTTGAACTTTCAAAAATTCGGGCAGGGCGAATTTCGTAATTTTAGTTCATTCAAAGTTCTGAAAAATGTCGCTCAACCAATGACGTCATACCTAATTAATTAAAATTGAAGTTCTATAAACAAGTTCAATGTATATTTCGAGTCTAGCAAAACATATAAATATTTATCTCACTTTTATATATATATATATTTATTATAACTCGTCTCAATATTCATTGTTGTATTTGTTTATATTGATTGAATCGAATATTCTTTGTTATATTAGTATAATATTATTTAATTTATTAATATATTAATATAATTATGTAATTTCCACTTCTATAAAAAAAATATCACTCCAGAATTTATCGTAAACCACTTTAATAATCATTGTTAAGGTAGATTTAATGCAATGTTACAAAATAGAAAGCAATTATGATGTTATTATTTTATATAATTAGATAATTCATAATCTATAATTTTAATATTAGATCATAATGGAATCCCAACATTATTATATAATACAATTATAAATATTATTGCATGTTGAATATTTTGAATAATTAGTTGCTTTACTTCATGGAGAAGCATAAATGATAACACGATGGTGCTTGCAAAATCATTTATTATTTACATAATTATAAAAAATTATATAAAATTTTCGTGCGGGTTTTATTTCAGGGGAGTTCCTAATATGTTAACTTAAATGCTTATAAATATTTCTTGAAAATAAATTAAGAAACGTGTTTTTTAAATTTATAATTTATGATTTCGAACTGTTTAAATTTAGTCTATTTAAATCAAATGTAAGAAGCTTTTAAAACAATCAAATTTTAGTATTTTTCTAATTTTCGATGATATTAACTTTTACTATATCCAAACTTATAATTTTTTTTATATTTTATTATCACCACAAAAATAAAATTATTACAAAAAAACCCTTTTGGCTTCTTTTGCCATTTAACAATGTACATCCAACATATTCTTGAAATTGTCCTTTTGGTAAGAAATTCTTATTTTTGGTTTATTTAAAATAAAATTCGAACCCACAAGATCTTAATTTAAGTACATAATTCATTATTAAGTTTAAGTATTAATTTAATATAGAGATATTTCTAAATCAATAAATATATTCAAAATAAAAAAAAAAGAATAAGAATAAGACATACTACAAAAAGTAAAATAAATATGTGGTGACTCGAGCGCGCAACATTTTAATAAAACTTTTTTACTGTGATTTATTATACATAGATAATTGTGAATTGACCATTCAATTCCATAATAGTAAATTTTGTTGCACTTGTTTGAACAATTGAAGTTTCAAAATCTTTAATTATCATCTTGAAGTATTGTTTTCAATAATTATGTCATCTCAATATATTTTTGGATCACTATGATGAATTTAAAAATATTGAGTATTTGAGTCACTTAAAATATATTGTCCTCTAAATTTGAATGACACAATAAAAAAACTGAGACTGCGATTGAATGACTAACTTGTTAAAAAAAAAACAGAAATCTCAAATCTCGTCGCCATGTTTGGTTTTGTTTACATTTTCAAATTTCAATGAGAATTTTGTATAGATTTTTATGTAAAAATAAAAATATGTTTGGACTAATCTATGAAATCGTATTTTATATTGTTATCGAACAGTGATTTTCTCTAAAATCCAAATGGTGAAATCTTATGAGCCATTTTTTTGTTAGTGGATTTGGATTATCTTTATATAAAAAATATCGGCCAATGATTACAATAATTATCATACGAAAGTAAAAGATGTCTGTCCATAATATTTCAAATTAATGATTAGAATTGAAATTTCATAAACAAATTTAAATTTTACCGAATTTGTGAATATTTATCTATTAGCTGTACTTAGTGTTCTATAAGAAAAAAAAAAAGTTTTTTGAATGTGGAGAGCCATATTTCATATTTGCTAGGGAAGTCATTATGAACTTGACATTGACCCATACCCAATTTGAAGTGGACTGGTGGGTCCATTATTATTATTAACCTTATTTTAGGCAACCTAAACAAATCATTCTCACTGAGCTGAGTCCAATTTATGAACATTGATTGTCTGATAAATAGATGGTTTTGCCCTTGTAACCTTTAATGAAACATTGTTTACTTCACCTTTTATATATATTAAAAATTTTATAATTTGCAAGATACTGTAAAGTATTTTAAAAAAATATATAACCGTAAGTAAGATACAACCGTTTATAAGTAGGGTTAAAACATAAATAAAACTACTCGCCTAATAGAATTTCGTTTAAAGTTAACGATATCGAACATGAACATGTTCTTTTGTTCAATAAGCTGTCGAACTAAACTTGATTAGTGCAAAAATAATAAAATCTACCTACAATTATCAAATTATTCGAGTTCGACTCATGTTTGATTTAATTAAAACTTGTTTGACCCTGATTAGATTATTAATAAATTTTTAAATTTGATGATCATTAAAACAAATTTGAATAATGATGTGTTCGCCTCGATTGAAATAATTTACAAGTCCTTAAAAGAAATCGATAGATCTGATTAATTTATGTATTACCATATATTTTCTTAATTGTTTAAAATTAATATTTAAAATATTTGATAAGCTGTTCAAATATATTATTAGATGTAAAAATTTATGAAATATTTTAAAATTGAATTTAATCAAACATTGAGGCTTATCCCAAAAGGTGAATTGTACCTATTCTAATCAAGAATGTTTGTTTGTGATGTACCACCAAATTTAGCCTATGCCCTAAGACTTTAATATTTTTAATAAAAATAATATTATATAATTTATTAATTATAATGATATATATGAAAATTATAATTTCAATTCTATAATATAGAAGAATTATAATTTTAGTCCTGTATAAATTTATTTTAACAAAAAATTCTCAATTAAGGGCAAAACGAGATAAAATTTATTAAAATAGTTGAAAAAGTGCACCTAATTAAACTGATCATTTATCCTGATATACATGAGAGTATTATTTTATAATCATCCTTTACATATAAGAAAAATTGATCTACCGGATTTGCCCTTTCAATTTCCAATTCAGTCCCTAATTTCCCTAGAAATTGCAACTTTTGCCACTCTCCTCTCCATCTCCTTGAATATCTCTCTGCTCTCGTTGCCTCTCACTAGTCCCACCGTTTGGTTGTAGGATTTTGGAGAGGAAGAGGGAAGAAGAACAGTCCACTTGTCGGAGTGTGTTTTGGAATATTCCGGTGACCGGAGATCTATTTCCGGCTCATGGGTGCTTCTACTGCTAGGTTCGAGGGTTTGGGCTGGGTTAAGTACGTGGAGAGATCCGTGGGGTATGTCGCACGTTTCAGCTCCGTTTCTCCACCTTTTCTCTCTCTGCATTCGGAATGCGCTCACGCATTTTTCTGCAAATGTTGTTTGTTTGTGTTTTTTTGTTTTGCTCTGTAGGTTTTAGCAGTGTTTGGTGGAGGAGTGCGGAAATTTTGGTTCATTTTTGGGAGGATTTGAAATGCCGACTTATTTTCAGCTGCCTTTTGTTTTAAATTACTCTAGGTGCTGGAGCTCGATTCTCGATCTGTGGATGTGAGGTCGTCGTTTCGTTTCTCAAGACTAAGCTTTCTGTGTGGGTTAGGCGAGGCTAGGGTTTTCGAGTTCGGGTATTATGGAATGTGGATGGTAAATTAGGGTTTGATTTTACCGTTTTGTGGTTTTCTACTCGTATTTGGGATGAATCGGAGTTTTAGGGCACCGGAGAGGGGGCAAATGGGGAGTCTGAGATTGAAGGATAACAAAGACGAGGACTTGGCACTATTTCGGGAAATGCGGAAGCGCGAGAAGGAACGCAACGATCTTCTTCTTCTCCAGAACTCCGACGAGTTTGATGCTCCTCTTGGTATGAAAAAGCTTTCTATTTTATTTTATTTTGTTTCGTTGAAATTTTATTTATTTATTTATTTTTTCTGTTCGGTGGTTTTGCTGTGACTGGATGAAGATTAGGTGGTTTTTGATTAGCTTGTTAATTAATTAGTTGGTGAATCTTTTCGGTAGATTTGTTTCTGAATATTTGTAATTTGTTGACGTAGTATGATGTGCTTTTGAATTTAAAAAGGATGGAAGTAATCGTTTTTGTTTGGAAAATATTATTAGGTAGATTCTTGTACTGATTGGATATTTATTTTCTTAATATTATTTTTCCCCTCATTTTGGTGATAACAGTGTTCTAATTTCGGCAATCTTTTTCCTTTGTTTTTCATTTGTGCCCCCGTTCTCAGGACCAAAAACTGGTAGTTCTCCAATATTTAATATAACTACAGGAACACCTGCTCCTGTCCGGAAGACTGGCGCTGACGATTTTCTCAATTCTGACAATGATAAAAATGATTATGATTGGTAATTGCAACCTTACTTCCTGGGCTTTACCTTATATTCTTGGGTTTCTTTTGATCGACTGTGGATGTTTCAATTTTTGGCTTGTTTATCCTATCAAATTTAATTAGTTTAATTCCTTATGAAAAGGACTTGGAAAATAAAACCTTTGCAGTTAAGGATTGAGGAATGCTCTTTTTCTACATTGTCATGATGGGCACAAAGAAATAATATTGCGTAGCTTTAAAGTAATACAACACAACCTTATTATACTTATTAGTCATTTTGTTTTCAAATATACATGACTGATTCATTAGCTCATTTTAGCTTTATGTATCAGGAATGATTTGAGCACAAGGTGGTTCTTTGTTTCTATGGTAGATGCATACTTAGGACCAACTTGCAACAAATCGAAACAGCATAGTTCTTCATGGTTGACTACCCAAGTTCTTTTCAGATGCATTTCATGGAAAAAAAATTATGTGAACAATAGAACTTTTCTGATGTACATTCATGTAATAATGCTGTTCATGGCCATAGTTATTTATCTGCTTTGAGTGGAATTATATATGTCTAGGTTCTGGTGCCCGTATATATCTGCATTGCTAGTTATTTTCCTGAAATTCATGCAGTTTATTCTTGAAGGTCATTCAGATGCTGAAGTTGAACCATTATAATTGTAGATAACTAGAGAATCCAGTTACCTGGATGTGAAGAGGGAAAATTTCTATGACATGTTTAATAGATATTGTATATTGGCTATCTTTTCTTTTCTTTTCTGGATGCATAGTAAGTGTGGCTTGTGGCAGACATTGGTTCTCTGATGCTTCACATTCCCAATTTTATTGTCTCACACAGTTGGAGAGTCTGCTCTATGCTTGTTGGCAGATGTTTCCAATTCAAGGGGCTATACGAAAGGGTAACTTGCCCTTTCAACCACCAGTGCTACTGACGAAAAAATGCATTTAGTGCTTTATGGACAGGGGCATTTGCTAATGTGGCACTGTTATATATTTGCTGCTGGTGTCATTTACACCATCATCAGATAAAGGATAACATTTTCTTTCAATATCTATGCATATTGTGGATAATTTTGTATCCTCTGGAAATTATTGATTCTTTTTAATCGGATGTCAAGGAGTGTTATTGCAATTGTATATATACTGCTGGTTGTTGTGTTAATAGGGCTTGGGCTCAGCTTTCAGTAGGATTATCCAATGGAACTTCTGGTTCTGATTTCAGTGTGGTTTTGTGCCATCTCTGTTTGATTTTTTGTTGACATTTGCATTTGTATGTTTTCAGGCTTTTGACACCTCCTGGTACGCCTCTTTTTCCTTCACTAGAGATGGAATCACAAAAAACTGTTATGAGCCAGCTGGGAACTCCAAAAGCTCGACCTACAGCTCTGAAGTCTAGAGTAAGTGGAAAAGACATTTGGTTTCCTAGTTTCTAGGAATAGTCTAGTTAAAGGGGATGCAGTGGCATTCTGCTGAAGCTTTGGTAGATCTATGAATCAACAGCATCTCTGTCTCATCAGAAGCTTGATAAATGGATAGGGCATAAACTCAATCTAACCATCCTAACTTTAGGGAGCATATACTGTAAGTGCCCAATGATCAGCTTGGTAAGTTGTAAATAGCATCCTTTGGAAAGCATGAAATACTTGCGTTGTGGGGACGTGTTTCCAACTAAAGATACAATTAGGTTTTTCAACCACACAGCATCATCATCAGAGTTTTGTGGGAAAGTTTATCATTTCTTTATACCTAATTTTACATGATGATGCCCAATAAGTAGTTAAGTCTTTTTATCCTGTTTAATGGCATGCAGCGACTCATATGTGGAGAAGACTGGATATTCACCTCTAATTTTTCAAGGAGCATTTTGGTGTTTAGGTGATGGTAGAAATTGAATATTGATTCAGATGATTCCTGAAACATATAATTTCATTTCCACTCTGGTCGTTCGGTATTTCCATCTGTACTAAACCATTTCAAATAGAATAGAAATTGCATAATGGCCGTGTTTGATATCTTAGCAAATTGTGTGAGCCTGTTCTAATTTAATTTTAGTTAAAAATGCATCGAGAATTATCTGCATAATTATTTAACTAACTTTGCCTTCAAATTATTTCTGTGGTTGAAGCTATCCAATCCCCAGCCTGAGCCTGCTGGAAGGAGTAATTTATCATCTAGACAGCCAACTTCATCCCCTGGGTTGAATACATCAACTGGAGGGCTTCGTAGGCCATCTTCTTCTGGGGGTACTGGATCAAGACCTGCAACACCAACTGGACGACCAACTTTGAGTTCATCAGCTAGATCCACCTTGACCTCAACATCAAATAAGCCTACATTGGCTGCAGCTAAACCCACCTCAAACACGTCAATTAAAGTAACATCAACTGCGACATCAAGGCCTTCGAGATCTGCGACACCTACTTCTCGTCCCACGTTGTCTTCAGCTAAGCCCACAGTTCCTCCAAGATCTTCTACTCCTACGGCAAGGTCTACTGTAAGATCGTCAACACCAACAAGCAGATCCTCTATACCTGCGTCAAAGTCTACGTCTAGGGCCTCGACACCAACTCGTAGGCCAACAACAATATCCAGTGCAACAAGTGCGCCTGCTCTTTCAGTTAAGTCTCCAAATTCCTCTTTGGTTGCCAAGCCAGTTTCCAATGCAACAAAAAATCCTGTGCCAATGCGGTCTAATTCTCCAACTATGAGACCCAGACCGTGGAAGCCTTCGGAGATGCCTGGGTTCTCCCTTGATGTTCCACCAAATCTAAGGACGTCCCTGCCTGACAGGCCACCTTCAGCCACTAGAGGTAGACCTGGAGCACCAAGTTCTCGATCGTCATCTGTTGAGCCTGTTCCGAATGGAAGGATCAGACGGCAATCATGTTCTCCAGCAAGAGGGCGACCTCCTAATGGCATTATTCATAGCAGTGGAAGCTCTGTGCCTGTACCTGCCGTAAATCGGTTGCATGCTAAGGCAAATGACAACGTGAGCCCTGTTCTTGTTGGGACTAAAATGGTTGAACGGGTAATAAACATGAGGAAACTAGTCCCACCCAAGCAAGATGATAAACATTCACCTCACAGCAACTTATCTGGAAAGTCCTCATCTCCAGACAGCTCAGGCTTTGGAAGAACGCTTTCAAAGAAATCTCTAGATATGGCTATCAGACATATGGTATGTTACTATTCGCATCTTGTCGAAATCACTATTCAGTTAATTATACAATTAATTTCTCCTAATCATATTGAATATTCTTGAATACTTGTCAGCATAGAGTACATAACACTCTTACAGAAATATAGTAAACAAGGTTGTTGCCGGTATTGGGGGCAGTTTGCAACTTACCCCAAAAGCATGTTACTGGATATACAATGCTGCTTAATTAGATTTTTGTTTTACTGCCTTAATTTACATACAAGTCTTATCCTTGTGCAGGATATAAGACGGACTATTCCAGGCAACCTAAGGCCTCTCATGACCAACATCCCTGCGTCCTCCATGTATAGTGTGAGATCTGGTGGACCAACCAGACGAACGGTCAGTGTCTCGGATTCTCCGCTTGCAACGAGCAGCAACGCCAGTTCTGAAGTGAGTGTCAATAACAATGCCCTTTGCATGGATGGACCCGAAGTAGATGATGATGTTAGCAGTGATAAGGGCATACGGTCTCCAGCCAGCTTACATGGCAGGTGATGGTTTGTTACACTTCCTCATACATAATTTCCGCTTTACCCATCCCCTTCTAAATTGAGCCACTGCTCGCAGCAAGAATGACAACTGAGGTACGACTGTCCTCCAGGAAAAATGAATTGCCGAAGACCTGTCTTATATATTGATGTAAATTTCTACGGATGGTTAGTATGTCATTTGATATCCTGTATTATGAGTAGCAACTGGTTACGTGCTGAACTGCCTTCCAGTTTGTTGTTTGTTTGGCAATGGAATGTACCACCACCTCCTATTGTGGGATTCTAATCGATACTTCTAATTTGTTTACACTAATTCAAAATTCAAACCTGCCATTTTCTCTCAGAATGTCAAATTGAGTTCTCTCAAGTTCTACTGAATTAGTTGGGAAATAGGAAAAATCTAGTTATACCCTTTTTCTTATGTTATTATTTCCATGTCAAATTAGTTATTTTCGAACTGGAACTTGATGGGTGTTGGTTTCTTCAGGTGAAATGCTAGCAGCTCTAACTCATGTCCAATAATCATGAAAGCAATTTCTATTTTCCAGGTCTTGCAATGTGGTTTGGTTTGTTAGAAAAACTAAAAACCCCTACGTCAACCTTGGCAAAATTATCAATTATCGTTGTTGAAAAGGCTATTTTTTCAGTCTTCTGGTTACTGCACCAGGTGTTTAATACCTTGAATGCACAAAGGCACCAAGCTTGGTGTAGCATTAATAAATGTTACCTCATTTGCGAACGATTCCTTCTAGTTAACACCCCAACTCATGTTTCTCTTGCTGAGTTTAATAACTCGATACACCAACTATTTACTAAATTACGCAATTATGCTTGGAATTGAAGCAGACCACTTTGGAAATAGTAATCTAAACTGAGTTAACATCATGAGCTTTTGCAGATTTTAAAAGGATCCTAGTTGCATATTTTTGCATTTGAAGTCTTGAACCATCATATAGATAACAAGCAAGAACTAACCCACCGACCTCAACAACTCTAAGATAGCACACCACCTTCTAATATCTGACTCTTTCTTGAAAGATTGATTGTGTTGGAGCCATGCTTTCTAATGCAATGATCTTGTCTAAAAATGTGGGCGTTGGAAGGAAATCTACTATCTCCTGAATGAACTCGTAATCTGAACGATATTTTAAAGTCAGATCGAACAAATTTTTATAGTCATACATTATTTTTTGAACCCAAAATGTTTCGTATTTAAAATATATCTTGTAATGAATTCTTGAAGGCAAGTGATTATGGTAGCTTGATCAATGAGGGCAAAGTGGACTTTTAACTTCAAGGCTTGAGATTGGTTCTTCCAACGGAACGCTAACGGAAGGACCAAAATGATACATTTTGATCCATAGTTGGGCTTTAAGTCACATACTCGCAAAGTTTGAGGGGTTATCAATGACAATTATGTGAAACTGAAAATTGCATGATGGTCCTTGTGAAGTGTGCATATCGCTATCCATTTTAAGACTAATTGTAAAAACACCCCTAGAAATTGGACCACATTATCTCCACAATCGTGTTGATGTTAACATTCAGTTGTGGTATTTCCTGTAATGAAAGAGTCCTAAGCTCATGGGGTCTTCGCTGGAGGAAATGAGAAGTCGTCTTTCACATTTGGACCACCAAAAAGCTTTGCATTTTCGAACAAAGTTTCTTTCAATATTTTTTCAGTGAATCGATTACAGTTATATTATGTTGTCAATAATTACTATATATTAATTATAATATCAAATATGTATAACTAATCAACAACTATTATTACAATATAGATCAATACCTACACATTAACATGACTCGTGCTATCTTTTAGTTATATAACCTCAATTTCTAGTTAGGTTTTATTTAAATATCATTTTCATCCTCCTATTTAAATATATTGACAACACTAACTTTTCTTTTCTCCTATATATAAAATGAAATAAATTAGATTT
Source organism: Sesamum indicum (assembly GCF_026168435.1). Lineage (NCBI taxonomy): Eukaryota > Viridiplantae > Streptophyta > Magnoliopsida > Lamiales > Pedaliaceae > Sesamum > Sesamum indicum. The sequence goes on along the minus strand of NC_142660.1, from coordinate 15,585,682 downwards.
CATTAAAGATTCATTAATTTCATTCTTTATTTAGGATTTCAGGCATGATTTGTACATAGGGATGAAACTAATAGATTAGAAGATAATAAAATTGTCGATATCCATTATTGATATTATTTACATGATTGGTGATAAAGATGAATGGTCAGTAATGAAATGAAATTATAAAAAATTCCTTTCAATAATTTATTTTTTTAAAAATTACTTATTTATATTTTATTGAATATGTCGAATTCAATTATATAATAGTAGTATTTCAAAAATCGATTTCTGTAAAAAATTATATTGATTCGAATAATCAAATTAATTAATCTATTTAATCATAATACATCCATCATTATGTCTTAATACTTTGTGAGAGAAATATTTTTGAATTAATAATGACTAATGGTAGTTCATAAAGACTAGGATTTGTTGGTCGGGTTAGTACCATATATTAATATATATATTTTGACTAAAATTGAGCAATTTGACTCAATTCTATTTATCTAGAATTTTGTTTTTTTTTTATTGTTTCAAATTATGTTAATTGATTGTTTTATATTTATAGTGAATATTAAAGTAATTTTTGGACTCTAATACACAATTGCTTCAGAATACCAAAGAAAAAACTTAAAACTGCTAATTTTCTTTTTCTTTTTTTTTTTTTTTAAATATAGACAATGGAAGATTCATACCTATCTATGTCCTATGTGAAAGTTGAAATAATTCAAAAAATAAGAAAAGACAGAAGGCCTGAACAAATTTTCTTTCATTGATTTTTAATTATATTGTTATCAATTATTTTGTTTCATGCTGATGAGGGTAATTTATAAAGAACCAAAAAGTCCCTATTTTTTAAAAGAATTTGCAGCTGATACCAGGATATGCGTGTGAAGACTTCGGGCCGGGTCACCCGACCCCACCCGACCCTGACTCAAGGGATCCGCCTACCTTGATAGCCATTGGATCACCTGACGTCAGAACGCTCAGATAATGCCACGTGGTACCCAACCATGCGGTACCGTACCACTATAAATATTGGCATTTATGAATATTTTGGCAAGTGCATTTATCATGTTTTCTTGATCTCACTCATTCTCTCTTGATCGCTTTCGACCCCATTTTTCTAATTTAGGCATCGGAGCCTTAGTTGGGGGCTACCCGGCAAGCCTGATGTTTGTTCTGTTATCAGGATTTACTTGTAGGGAGCTCGAGAAGGGATTCAGCGACCCGATCTCAAGATACCAAATTGAGCAATCCGATCCCAAAATTGTGCGACCTGCGTCACATGCGTTCATAAAATATGTGATAGATTTGTGAATTGTAATCTTTTTTTGTTAATTCATAGTTCTTTCACGCTCATTTCGATTATTTTATTAATAATCTTGGGTAAAGAGGTCGAATCTTGCTAATACTTCTTATCAGTGAGTATTCATTTTTTCCTAGTTTTTTTTTTCTAATTTTTTATTTATTAAGCTCATGAATATTATCTTTTTCATTGATTTTATTGTATATAAACCTAAATGATGTCCATAACAAAGTACTGGACAATATGGGAACTTAGTAATATTCTCGTCATAGTTTTTATCAATCACATATATTAAATTCTTAATTATACTAATTAAACTTGAAAATATATTACAATCAATTTTAATTTGGTTATGTAATTGTATTGGATTTTCTTTCTTACGCGTTTATTTATTCGTTAATCATTTCATCAACTTTGTTGGATATAAACTTAATACTTTTCCTTAACCGTTCCTTTGTATTATATATATTGAATTTATTTTAAACTAAAGATCAAATTGTCCTAATTTTAATTTTTACTAATAGCTTGAAAATTTGCTATTGATTCTTTATGATCATAAATTATTTAATTCATCACTTAATTAGTGTCCTCTTATTATTATTTTTTCTAAATAAAAGTGATAAACTATTATTTATTAAATAAATCGATTACAACAGCTAATATCAAATATTTATATTTAACTATAACCAACAATTATAAGAATCATATACTAATCATTAATATCAGATAAATATATCTAATTAACAACTATTATTAAAGTAGAACGGTGCCTATTATTAGAATAGAACAATACATATTATTAAAGTAAAATAATATACCCACATTACTGGGGTTTGGGACACATGACCTTAGAGTCATGAGGCCTCAATTTTACCAATTAAACTAGACGTTATTCAACACTCTCTTCTTATTATGCGTACTAATATATTTATATTTATCACCAAAAAGACATTTCTTGTTCTTTTTACAGCTTCAATGCACATTGCTTATCAACCCATGATTTAACTGTAAACAAAATCTTTTTTCAGTAACCCGTCTAATAAAAAGCCCTTTCAGTGGTTAGAGATGGAAGAGAAGCCGATAGGGCTAACACAGACGTCAGATGGAAAGGGAGGAGATGAAGATCGGAGCAAACGCCCATTGGGGAAACTTATCACTCAAATGCAAGAGACATTCTCAAACAATTCCTTTGCAGGCCTTTCAAGAAGGGGAAATTCTAGTCCGGCTCAGTTGAATTTGAACCAATCATATAGCAAGTGCAATATACTTATCGTGTTATAGTGTACAGTTCAGGAAAAGTGACTAATTACATAACAAGTGTAATACAATTACTCTGTGATTATTGTAGTAGCGTGCGTACTTGTCTGGATCAAGTTTGGTAGAAGTGAACAAGTGTATCACTTTTCATTAATTGCACATCAATAATACAATAAATGTATTTAACTTATAACATGTTTAGATTCGATCAAATCGAATGTGGGCTAGAGTTTCCTGAGTCAACCATCATATCTTCTATGTTGCATGAGTGCATTCAAAGTTTGAATTCCCTGTTTTTCTTCCCTTATCTTTAATTATGTTGGTTAGGTCAGCTGATGAGTTGATAGCTAGGAAGCAAAAAGGAGTGTGTGTGTGTGTGTTTCCTACGTTACTCATGATGCAAAGAATTCCAACGAAAATTAAACTTGCCCACTTCATCTCACAACTCCAAAATGGAGAGTAGGATTTTATATCTTAGAATGTAATTTTATAAGAAAATCAAAATTTTAGTTGTCTTTTTTGATAATTTTATATTAAATGTTGATAATTTTTTCTTTTGTATTTTTTTCAAAGATAATTTAAAGAATTAGAAGTAAAAATATAAATGAAAATTGAGCTACAGAAGAAGTCGTGTGGATATAGATGACATTGATCAATTAAAGATCCAACAACAGATTCCTTCTTTTCCATTTACAGCTCTCTCTCTCTCTCTCTCTCTCTCTCACTTTTCGTCGATCGATCGATCGATCGATCTTCATCTCCAAAATCAGTATCCATGGCGAGCCTATGGCGAGCAGCGATGGGCTCAACTCAAGCCAACGCCGACGATTACGACGGAGTGGAGTTCTGGGGCACACCTGAACGCGCCGGATGGCTTACCAAGCAAGGGGAGTACATCAAGACTTGGCGCCGCCGCTGGTTCGTTCTGAAGCAAGGGAAACTCTTCTGGTTCAAGGAATCGACGGTCACCCGGGCTTCCAAGCCGCGAGGCGTCATCCCAGTGGCCAGTTGCCTCACAGTCAAGGGCGCCGAGGATGTGCTTAATCGGCAATTCGCTTTTGAATTGTCGACTCGGAATGATACCATGTACTTCATCGCCGATTCGGAGAAGGAGAAGGAGGACTGGATTAATTCGATTGGGCGATCCATTGTTCAGCACTCGAGGTCTGTTACTGATAATGAGATCCTTGATTATGATAGCAGGAAGTAATTTGGTAAACGTTTGAATAATTAGCAGGGTTCATTTCCTTTTTCTTTTTTTCTGGAATTTTCTATTTTGTGAATTTTTAAGTTTTGATGTGGGAACTTTTGCCTTTTCCATATGTCTGCTTGTGTATATGGCTGACTGATGTATTTTTCGTCCTTTTTCTTGTTCGTGGTTGGGCTTGGTGGGGGTTCAGGGCTTTGGGTATGGTAGCATGTAATTTGGTCTTTAAACGTGATAAATGCAGTGAATTTGCTTTCAATATGGATAATTGGTTCCGGAGAAGATTGCTGGTGTTTAAGACTAAGTTACTTATAATAATCTGTTTGATCGGTTTAAATTTGACAAACAGTATCTTGGCAACAAAAGTATTGAAATCGAACTACAGGTTTAATTACATACATTTTGCATTAGGAAATGATGATGCAGGGCGGAAGAAGTGAGGAAAAAAGCATTGTAATTGTAACTTGTGACCTTTTTAAATTTTATAGCCAATCTAAGCTTGGTTATTACCTTGGTTTTGGTTGCCATATTTGAGCAAGTTTTTGCTGATTTGATTGATTAAATTCATTATATCTTCTTCCAAGAATGTTCCTTTGTTATCAGAAGTTGGAATATTTTCAAGATTTCAAATCTTGATATCAGTATGTTCTGTTGAACATGAATGTATAGCAATTGTAGTTGATTCTGATCATGTGATATGTCAATCACTTTTAAGATGATGTGTTAACTTTCAGTTGCAGTCCACCAAATTCAATAAAAATGAGACAGTATTCTTTCTGAGCTCAATAATTGTGGTGAACTAGGAGTTCCTATTTGGAGATTGCGGCCTAATCCATTGTTCCTACTTCAGTTCGTCTGGGTAACCATCGCTCATAGCTTATTTATTTTGTATTTCTCATCACCAATTTTACTCATTACCCAGAATCCATGGACTTGGAATGTACTCAGGCCCTGGGTCTTTCCCATACGTATCATTAAAAAGTAGTATTCTGAGTAAATGTGTTCTCATGTCAATTGGGAGTCAAATCTGGTACCTTTCCTTTCTTTTGTAGCATCTCATATGGATAAAGTGATGCATTAGCAAACCCCAGAAAGATAGGCACATTCGTTGGAACTTCCCAGTTTCATTTTGCGGAAAACTTGGAACACTTGACGCAAATGGAAATCTTTTTATCTGGCGAAGATCTCTATCTTCCTCTCCCTTCCCCCATACCTTTTTGTCCTAAAGAAATGGTATTCTACTTCCTCAATGTGGAGGCATTAGAATTTCATTTAATTTGTGAATAGTGTACACTTTTGTGTTTCCTGTGAGATCTCTGTATGATTGACTTGCTGAGGAGGGTGCCGGAAAAGAGTGGATGGTGGTGGTTCTTGCATTACATGTTTCACAGAGTAGTGCTTGCTGGTTATGTTGTGTGAATCAGTTCAGGCAGCTCTACGTAGGACCTCAATACAGCAGAACTATCTAGTTTTGAAGAGCTTTAGAAACTCATTGCCTAAAAGAACTCCGTCCTCCGAATTCTTGTGTCATACTTAAATCTGGGGTTGGCTATACTCATATTTATTTGGAGTTGTCGACATGGAAGTACTTTTATTGCTCACTTCATTAAGAGTCATCTTCAGATTTATAAGGGTTATAATTCTTCTCAACATCATTTCATTCTAAGCTCTGTTTTCCAGCTCTACCAGTCCTTTCATGTTAACCAATTTATCTCCCTTTTATTCACTGCCCTTTGTCGACATAATCTCAAATATCGGATATCAATTCACTTATTTCATTCAAATTAAGAAAGACATCTGCTCTGGTTTAGATTCCTGTGATAACACTATGTAGATCATCTCTAGGGAGAACCGTTTTTAGCTAGCAGTCATATCCTTGATTAGAATCCAATTGCTGCCATATGACCTCCTTAATGTGTGAGACAAACATAAGTATACATCTTTGGAATGTTAGATTACATTCTATTGCATCCCATTCAATCCATAGTGTTCGGCCGTACACAACTGTGGAAATCACTTGCTTTTCAAGTCATTCCTCATCACAATGTAGGTTCCTCTATTAACGTTTATCTCCATCATTTGGTGCATGTAGCGTAGATTATCATTCTTCCGTGGTCGTCTATTGCATGCCTCTTGTGAAATCGACTTTTGCATGTTAGTTGCAATCATGCAAAACGGTGGTGATGTTGAAATTGCAGCGTTCGACTGAGTTGAGCCGTTGAGGTAGTGTGAAGTCTAACCTCTTGTAGGTGTCAGATTGGTAAGTACGTTTGATAATTACCATCCTAGTTCTAAATTATGGGTTCGATGTTTGACAATTATACCCAATTTGGTCGAAATCTCATCCAAATAGTATATCAATCCCAACCAAACGAACCTTTATAAAAGGGTCTTTCTTCACCAAGTTTTTAGAACTCGTAGGTAAAGAGACCAAAACTCTACTGCACTTTGATTCAATAAGATAACTCTTCGTGCACGTAAGAACTCGACTGGTGAGGAATCGTACGTTCATACATTCATGAACTTGGAAGTGTATTTTGTGCCTAACAACTTAATCATCTTAAAAATAAAAGCCATGAAACTTATGTAAAGATTCACGTAGACATCGTTGAAGAGACTGTCTGAATTTGCCATTGAATTTTCAGATGAAGATGGCTGTCCAAAATTCTGTTCCAAATCAAAGTTTTGCCATTGCTTTTCCGACTAACAACAGTCAGAAATTTGGATCTGCGCTTATCGTCGAAAAAAAATTATGTTGTCATAAATTGCATCGAGAATTGCAGACGGATTGCTGTTCGTCAGAAATACTGTTATAAATAATAAACCAAAAAAATATTCCAACTAAATTCCGAACATAGACAATTTTTTATGTCCTATTTTTGGACAGAAGTTGAGACGATTATTTATTTATTTATTTTTCCAACAGAAATGGCAAGCGCGGTGCCAGGCAATTGAAATCCGCCTGAAACTACCCATATTCTTTACAAATCTATCGAAAATTGTGGCGGCTTTTCCAACTAAACATACCCGTCCCAAACATTTTATTATAATGAAATAATTTTTTATAGTGTGAACATATTTTGAGTTGTAATAGAAATAATATTTATGAATTTAGAGATAGAAAAATGATTAATTTTATTAGTGTGTAAATTTAGAAATAAACGTCATTTATATCATTTCTCTAGCATATAAAAGTTTTATTTAATTACAATTTTTTAATCTGATCTCATATATGAATTATATTTATTATTGTACTCTAAAGGAAATTGACCCAAAAGTGCATCCTAAATCATTAAAAGTTTCCTAAATAAAATACTTTGAGTTTATATTTCTCTTCTTTCATTTAGTTTGATCTCTCCAATATTGTGCTATTTTATACGTTCTTTTATACATCAACAATTTTTCATAAATCAAATATTTGTATAAACTAATTATTTTAATATTTTAAGTATTTTTTTAATTTACGGAGACTGAATAACGCATTTCATATGTTGGTTAATCGTGGTAAAAAAAAAATAATTAAGTTTTTGCATCGAATTTGTTCGACCGTGGTAAATAATAACAATTAATTTGTCATCCTTTTTAATTAAACCGCAGTTATTTATCATGTAGAACATAATCCATTTTTCCGTAGTATATTATAAATAATTTTGTGATGAAATAGTATATATAAATAACGTGTAACGAAGGCATGAGAAAGATTATTGAATTCCTTTGATGAGAAATAATTAACAAACATAGAGACAATTACACAAGTAGGTCTCAACACATTCACCATCGTGAACATCTTTACCTGGGAGAGCAGCTACGCATACTTCATAGCATAAATTGTCTCTTGCAGCCACCACACATTCGTGGTTCACTAGTAAGTTGCAATAATTATTCCTTTCTGCACTGTAAACCAAATCATCTGAACAAATATAGCAAAGGTTTGGAATTATTGGGTGTAGTTTGTAAATTACAATATAAGATGTCAACCCATAATTAATTCATATAAACCGTCAAGAACTACAATAATAATAATGATGATGACGAGGAAGCTGGCATTGTACGATTTGAGGTATACTTTTTGAGACATACCTGATGTGAGAGCTATGAGAAAAATGACCAACAAAACCGACTTCAGAAGGTTCGCCATTCAAATATTATTCTATCACTTGACTCAACCAAAATGGTATGATTTATCTTAAGAGAAGTTGTGCTCAATTGGAACTTCAAATCCCATTTATTAGAGTCACTAAATTTTGATAATCTCATGATGATATAATCTTGTTACATATTTCGATTACACTTTTATATGTGATTGTTAGAACCACCGAAAGAAAATGGATTTATTATAACAAAATAATTGTAATAAAAGTATAAATTGTCGTAAGAACTGGTTATTTGGTAAAAAAGTTTTATGAGTGTTACAATAATATTTATTTCTTTTTTGTAATAAAGGCATAAATTGTCACAATAACTACGTATCTGGTAACAAAGTTTATAATTATTACAATAAAGTTAATTTTTTTTGTGAGAGATGTATAAGCTGTCACAAAAACTAGTTAATTATATGGTATGGAAATTTTATTATAGTTATACTAAAGTTAATTTTTTATAACAAAGGCATAAATTGTCTCAATCACTAATTATATATATGGTAACATAATTTTATAATTGGTGCAATAAAGCTAATTTTTGTAATAAAAGGGTGAATTCGTTACAAAAAGTATTAATTATTTGTAATAAAAGAAGAACAGTTCGTTGCATAAGGTAAAATATGTCATGAAAAAAACTATTTGTAATCACTAGAAAACTCGAAAAACTCAATCCACCGCTGCTCTTTGATCGGAAAACATCAATGGAGGCTGCCAACAATATTTTGAAAGATTTATAAATTTTTATTAAATTAATAAATATGTTATAATTTATACAATTAAAAAACTTCTTATACACTAATTTTTAATATAAATAATATATTAAATATAATATATTTTATGCACAATTATTATTTAGAATTTTTAATATATACTAATTTAAATAATTATTTTATATCTTAACTACTCACACAAAAAAATACTCAATATGGCCGCTAAGTCATTTTTATGCTACATAGGATTAAAAATGTCAAAACATGTCAACAATATGGCTGTCGTGTCATTTTTTCCTGTAAAAACTAAAAGTTTTTACCATCAGAGGACTTAATTTTAGTATGTTTATAAATTGAATGACTAAATTCATGAAGTGCGTATTTATAAGACTAAAGTTATTAGTGGGTAAAGTTAACGGGTTAAAGAATAATTTTCTTTCATTTATATAATTTTACATCTTTGTAATCTTATTATTTTAGGATTGGTCGCGAAAAAGGTTATATTTATTATGTTTGACGGGATGTTAAAAAGATTCTTGAGAGAATTGATGGTATATATATATATATATATATATATATATATATATATAATTGAAAAGGGGTAAATTGGTGTCTCAATTATTTTTGTGTGTCAATTTTTATATTTAGTTTAATTTATTTATTTTCACCCACCCACTCTTTTAATTTCCTGTTTTTTTCACTGTCTTTTGATAGTTACTTCTTTTTCTTTATGTACTTTTTTTATAAATTTAATATTAATATTATTTTATATATACTTTATTAAATAATAAAAAAAATATTTTATTATAAAATTACACACACATAGAATGTGAGATAAATTACTAATACATATTAAAATTTATATAGGTAGCTTATGTATTTCTACTTTGGACCTTATAAAAAGAAAAAGTTAAATTCCGGATACTGAAGTGGCTTTAGAGTAGGAAACTCATCTTTTTTTTTTTTTTTTTTTTGAAGTAAGAGCAATGAATTGTTATTAATTGAAATAAGATGATTACAATCACTCATGTCGAATATCAATATCTAACATAGACTATTATAACAATCATACCCTGATCAATAATTAATATCAAATAAATTAAATCTAACCAACACTTACTATTATAGCAGACAACACCTACAATATAGTAGGAAACTCAACTTGATAAAAAAAAAAAAAGATCTTCCTTAAAAAGTAAGTCAGTTATAATTTACATTATCTATATTAATTAATGGGCACCAGTCCAATTACAAAAGAGATTTTTCATTAATTAATACTATTGATATTATACATTATCTTCATAGTGTTTCAAATTCCTTATTTTATATATGTATTTGTAGTATGTAATTTACAAATATATCTTTATATTTCATACAAATATTAATACTATTTCATATATTGTTAAAAGATAATTAGTCGTGATATATTTCCTTTTAAAAAAAAAATTAAAAAGCTTGAAATCCTTCGATATGTATATGTGTATAAATATATATGTATATATATATATATAGAGAATACTGAATTCATATGTAAAAGAAAACATTGATTGTTTCCATCATAAAATATTGTTGTGTTGAATGTAGTGAGAAGAAGAACAAATTGGGTCTTGTTTGATTCAATTCCCTTATAATTCAGAATTAACAAACATATACACAGGAACACAAATCTGATGCAACACATTCACTGCTTATAATATTGCCTGAAGGAATTGAATCTTTGCATCCTTGATCGCAAGGACTTCTTGATCTAGGCAGCTCTGGGTCACAGGGATATTGTATATCTTTATCGCAATAAGTAGTTGCCTTTTCTGCTGCGTAAACCGAACATTCTAGGAAAAAAAACCAAAAAAAAAAAAGAAATGATAATCATAGTAATTAATTTCGAGAACTATAAAAATTTACCCCCCGCCCCCCTTTTTTTTGTTTTCTTAGTGAAATGATGATTACATTATTGAATTAAAATATCAATTGTTGATCAGTAATTAATTCATACAGAGCGTCGACGAGAACCAATTTTTCTTAAGTTAATAGTTTAAATTTTCAGACGAGATAGTAATTTTTATTTACACGTGTAAATTAAGTATATATATGCAAAAGAGAAATATGATGAGAAGAAAGATGAAGAAGTAGAGGACCTGATGCGAGAGTTAGAAGCAGCACTAGAAACAGCATTGAGTTGAGGAGGTTTGCCATTGGGAATTCCAAGTTTTTCACCTTCTGAAATGATTTAGATTAATGTAATAATTGTGGTGGATAAGGGCTTGAAATCCCATTCATTATTTATAAGAGAGTTACAGCAATTTAAGGATCCAAATTAAAGAAATTAGATCGTTTCACTAATTAAAGAAATTGTAACTTCTTCTTCAACATTTTGTTTTGATGAGGAATATATACACATATATATATATATATATATATATGGGGAAACATGCAAGCAATCATCCTTGTGATATTGTAAATGAGCAAATTACTCCCTTATAAAAAAAACAAATAGCGATTTACATCACTATATTTTTTAAAATACAACAATTTATCTGCCTATGATTTTTAAAATGAAACAATTTACCTCCCTGTATAAGGAGGTAAATTGCTTCATTTTAAAAAGTAAAAGGGAGTAAATTGCTATATTTTTTTTTATAGGGGGATAATGTGCTCATTTTCAATTTCACATGGGGATAAATTGTTATTCATCCTTATAATTGAGAATCAGGAATTGATATTCTTCAAATAAATGTGTAATCACTAGAAATTTACAGTAATATTTAATTGATTCTTGTAATAGTTATAATATGATTTGATTTCAGAGTGATTTTCTCCTTTTTCTATTATTGAAATTTGTAATTTATCTTTATATATAAGTGAATTTTACCAAATGAAGCCTGATTACAAAATCCCAAAGAAATAGATGCAATTACCCATATATATATATATAAATTGTGTAAAAATTAACTGAAATTGTCATTATCTATTGGCATATGGTATTTAACATATAATACATTTAACTAATTTGGAGATTATATTAAATTGTAAACATGTTACAGAAATAGGCCTTTTCTCATGTGGTAAGTGAAAAGTAAAATGTAGGAATTAGGGATATGTTTGTGAATTATTTTTTAATTTTTTGGCAGATTTAGATAATTGAATTTCTGGGCTCACCTGTATATAAATGGGGTTAATTTCGAGGGCTTCTCCTCCATAACTTTGCTAGACTCACTCTTCATATATATATATATATATATATATATCATTTCCGACAACATTAATTTGTACTCTCAATGGCAAAGTTTATGAATTCATTTCTGCTACTCCTTTCCCTACTAACTCTATTCAAATCAGGTATACATATCCAAATCTTCTTCTTTGGAAAAATACATCTTATTGTTGGATGATTTATGTTGATATGACAACTTATGCCACGTCACCCTTTTCTTTAATTACATTAGCCACCAATTGCCACGTCAGAAGCATCAACCACTAATCGACATATGACTGGCGCATGTCACTTTATTGCCTACTTTGAGAAGGATCATTTTACAGCCCTAATAAATTATATATAGGACCAAAATATCAAATGATTGGATTAAAATTGTAAATAACTGGTAATTAAAGTTTTTATGAATCCAAAACTGCTGACTCTATATATACGAATTAATTTCTTGATTATATATATTATGCAGAATGGTTGGTCGAGGGACGTCCAGGAGCCAAATACATAGTGTGCGAAGCAGTAATTAAATATGAATGTGTGCCGGATGTTGCTGAAGCCTGTGCTCCCGTTTGCAAAACACTTGTTATTTTCCCAAAGGATTATATCTCAAGTCTCTGCAGAATTAACCGCTCAGGCGGTCGGGAATGTCTCTGTGATTTTTATTGTTAATGCTTAATTACTATATCATCTCAATAAAACAACTTTAATTATTTTCATCTACTGTTAAATTCGGGGATAATTATAATTTTGGTCCTTATACTTAACTGCTTATTCAATTTTGGTTTTCAAACTTTTGGGCTTGACAATATTAGTACTCAAATAAACACTTTTTTGACAATTTCGATCATTGTCGTTAGGTTTTCCGTTAGAATTGACGGAAGCAGCAGTGGAGGGAAAATTTTGTTCAAGCTTGAAGGTTTACTTGAAAGATGATTAGGGGAAAAAATTCTCATTTTCAGAACTCTTCAGAAGCCTAGTCTCCATTCTTTTGCAATTTTGGATTTAAGCTTTTATTTTTAACATCATGGACTCCTCATAATTCGGGTAGAAAAATTCATGCTTCCCCAAATCATGATTACGGTTTGAGGGTTCTATACTTTGGGAATTTGGCCTTAAAACTCAAAAAAAATCAAATGGATTTTGAAGACAATGAGGAAAATTAATTAGTTTAATTTAGTGAATAATAGAAAATTATCAGTGAATTTGTCAAAATTGAGTGGAAATCGAGCTAGCATTTCTTTTGAGAAAGAATGGGAGTTGGTGAAGAATGAAGCACAAGTTGTTAAAAATTGGTTAGATTTAAGACTAATATTGTCAAGTCTGATAGTTTTGAGGACTAAAACTGAATTAGTGGTTAAGTTTAAGGACCAAAATTGTAATTCTCCCTATTTTTCGCTATCATTTTTGCCTCACGTGCACATAACATGACATTTCTCCGTTAATTCTAACGCCAAATCTAACGGCAGGGACCAAAATTGTTAAAAAAGTATCAGTTTGAGAACTAATATATATTGTCAAGTCCGAGAGTTTAGGGGCCAAAACTGAATAAGTGATTAAGTATAGGGAGCAAAATCATAATTATTCCGTTAAATTCACATCTATAAAATCAACTGAATTAATCAAAACACAGGTTTATTTTTCATTATGATCAATTATGTAGTAATTTTTACTTAAATTCAAAATTTTAACTTAATATTTGTTATATATGTCAAAAACTTTCAGATGTGTGAAAAGAAGGATTTATGTGGCTCGGCCATTTAGACTATTAATTTTAGCAGTCATCGTAAAGTTAACGGACTGAAAAAATAATTTTTTCTTTTATAAAGAGTTATTAACTTATTTTTTTATACTACATCTTATTTATGTGAAAGACAGGACACATGTTTTGCGGATCAGAGGACGAGTTGGGAAACAGTTTGATCTTTCTTTTCTTAAAAAAAAATAATAAATACAAATCTCTTTTCCTGCATTGTGGCAGGCAGTAGTTTTCTTAGCTTGAAATGAGGGAAATGTGTGGAACTACTGCAAAATCTCATGAAAATGTTGGTATACCTGCTGTACAGATATACAGGGTTGCTTACTCTTTACTTTTCTCAAACATAAAGCTACCTATTATTAGGATATTTTGATATCCACTTAATCATTTTTAAGAACATTCTTAATGATGCATCCACTTAACTAGGTTGTTGCTGACAGGGAAAGTTCATGTGGAAATATCCGATGACTACATCAAGATTAGACGACATAATTACATTTTACGTCCCATAAGTTATTTTTATTGTGATTTTGACTTCATTATTTTTTAACTCACCACACTGCATTCTATAACTCAAAAATAATTTGCAATTTTAGTCACAAATCTTACTTCCTTTGAATTTCTAACGACAATATTACGTTTATGGCACGAGCTTCATTAAGTCTTGAGGGGCGTTGATGTTTCCTTCAGAAATTTAAGGAAATTAATGCTTCAAACTAAAATTTAAAAACTTTTGAGTTTGGGATGCAATGTGGTGAATAGAAAAGTAAAATAACAATCACAAAAAGATTAATTTTGTGGAAAGTAAAATGCAATTCTTATTAGTGAAAAATTGTAATAACAGCACCTAACCGTATAAACGATTAAGAAGCTTGGCTTGTTATACAAGAAATATGATCTTTTTTGTCCTAATTAATTATTATAGTCAATAATAAAAAATTATAACGCATACCACGACAATAATTATTATGGGTTATTTTTGTAAGCAATGCCAAACTATTGGGCAAATTTAAAATTAAAATAAATATTGATTGATCTAATCAAAATTTAAATTTTGATATTAATATTATATGATCGTAGTAATAGATAGTATTAATATATCATAATTTCTAAATTATAGTTATTTACAATGCTTGGTGCGAGTAATCATAGTTAAAATTATGATAATATTGATTAATTATAATTATTTATAATGTAGGGAATAGTCTTTTTGTTGTTTTTTTCTTTATAGCAATAGTAATGGTGGTTGGGCGCAATTAGGTAAATTTTGACTCAATAATCTTTACTTTAATTAATGAAAATTTTGATTGGTTAAATTAATTAGTATATTTGCCGTCTTTCTTTCTTTTTTTTCTTGCTAAATTTTACCTAAAAAAAGTTTAATTTTAAATATAGATTGAAAAATTATATTTTTGATCCCGTAGGATACAAGTTTTGCACTTTTGTCTCATACTTTACGGATTTAACATTTTTTACTCCAGAAGATTAAAAAATTTAGCAGATGTGGTTTCCTGCACTAATTCTATGGGACCAAATCTGTTAAGATCTGAAACAATATCTGCTATGTGTTTTTAATAAAAAATATCAACATTATACAATATGGAATCTAAAGTGCAATACCGTGTCCAAGGGATCAAAATTACAATTTTGCCAAATTTGGACTTATTCTAGATTTTCTTCATCACCGCAAATTAATATCCCCATCAAATTAATTTACCTAAAATTGCATTTTGTGAAATTTCGCTTGCTACACAATTTTTTTTTTAATTTCTGTTTTTGATGCATCCGAATAGATTTAAATGCTAATCTACGTAAATTAATTAAGTCCTGATGATATGCTTCAAATTAATTTGGTCAAGATTTTTCAGAGATTTGTTCTTCATTTTTTTCATGAGCATATCCATCTCAATGTGCACTCCACTTTGCTCTCGCCTCTCGTCCACCTGGTTAAGGTATTGTCATGTTTACATAGTGTCTTACAATTCAATTAATATACTTGGCTTAAATACCGTTTTTGTTTGGTATCTTTTATATTTTGGTTATTTAGTCTTTTATTTTTTTAGGATAGTATATATGTCTTGTAACTTTTTAGATTTTCGTAGTTTTGATCCTTCAATCACCAGAGTTTGATATATTTTTTTGAAAAAAGCATGTGTCATGCATGTACTTTTCTTAATTTGGGACTTTTGTTCCGATTGGTCAATTTATGATAATATAGAAGAAAATTTTGTTGTCCTGTATTTTTTGCATCGACGTTTTAATCTTTTATCTTTTTAGGGTAGCAAATAGATTCTATAATTTTTAATTTTTGCGATTTTGGCCCATTAGATTGACCAATGAGAACAAAAGCTGCAAATTAAAAAAAACAATGTGCAGGGCATATGCTTTTTTTCAGCAATAATTGCAAACTCCAGTGCTTGAAAGACCAAAATTGTGAAAAATTAAAATATTATAAGACCTATTTACTATTTTAAAAAAATAAAAAACTAATATATCAAATACAAAAAATTACAGGATGAGGATTGCATTTAATCCTAATATATTCACATCATGCTTACCAAAATTACACTATTTATTTTATTTTAAAAATAATTTAATACATATTGTATGTATATGTTCAATATTAATACAAAATGCAACAGGATTTAACAAAATTTTTAGTAATTTTAGCCTTTTTTCCTTTTAATTTCTTTTTTTTGTTGGGTAAATGTAAGTTTCATTAATAAAAAGGTACATGCGTACAATACAATAGTCAAATATCGATTTCTCCCATGACAGGCCATGGGATACACCATAGTCTATATAATGCAGAAATACTAACAGAGTGTGATAAATTAGCACTATTGATTCTCTGTCTAATGTCGTCCACTATGATGACAGCGATGGTGCTCGATGGTCGATCAACATGCTCAAAGCGGCGCAAGTTCCACTCTCTACAGATATGATAGACATATGCAGCGAGTAGTGCACGGTAGGATAAATTGATGATATGTTTCCCTCTCTACTTCCTAGTAGCCCACTCCACGTCTAAGGCTCAGTCTCGGTTCGGTCATGTGAATCGAACATCCTGTCCCACAGCTATGAGGCATCGTCTGGCATAGCGACATCGGAAAAATAAGTGTGTATGTAATTCTATTGCTCCTTCGTCACAAAGAACACAGGTGCCAAGATAAGACAACCACGATTTATCCGTTGTGAATAGTTTCCCTAATATAGCGAGCCGCAGTATGAATGTATGTTTAGGGATCTTCAGGGAGCCTAAGAGTAGTGAACTCCAACCTACTTTGGATCCCGACGGGTCTAATATACGATATAGTGATGCAACAGTGAAACGTCCATTCGTATCTCGCCAATGAACATGATCATTGTCTCCATGGATTATGGGCAAATTCTGTACAATCTCCAAACATGTACGTGATGAGGGCCAGTGACAATGCCCATTCATAATGACCTTATTAAGTTTCTCCGAGAGTCCAAGACCAGTGAGTTGCAGTCCACGTGGGAACCTTTGAATAAGTGGTCCGAGGGGGTGCCATGGGTCCTGCCACAAATAAAAGGTAGCCCTATCACCCACTTGGTAATCCACCGATGGTCGAATAATGGTACGTAGGCAAAGGATTTTTCTCCAACCCTACGAACCTCCATGCTCAGGAATTGTCCAAACGGACCTGTCACGCAAGCGCCCATGGTACAACCACTCCACCCATATGGATGTTCTATCACAATGAATCACATCGCATAATTTCTTACTCATTAAGGCACGATAAGAATAGCGATGTCTCATGAGTCCTGTCCTCCCTCTGCAGTTGGCTTACATACATCCCTCCATGCTACCTTTACATAGCCCTCACTAGTAGCACCTTTCCATAAGAAGAAGCGCAATCTTTTCTCAATTTCCTTTCAATTTTGCCAAAAAATTACATGTGACTTATATATAATTCAATTAACTTTCGATTTTAGTCCTGTAACTTAAGAGTATTGACATTTTTTATCCTGAATAAATTGATTTGCAGGACTAAAATTGTAATTTAATTGGATCATGTGTAAGTTACATGTAATGTTACTGCCATATTGAACGGAAAATGATCAAAATTACCAAAACTTTAAAATTATAGCACTAAATTGCAAAATTACAATTTTATTGAATAATGAGCAAATCAAATACAATTATTCAGCCAATTTGACCCCCCCAAAAAAATTAGAATTTACTAAAATTTTAAAATTGTAGAATTTTATTCGCCCACCCCACCACAAGATTCAGGCAATTAACTAAACAGCAACTTTCATCTAAAAAAAACTAACAGCAACTAGCACCAGAAAAAGGAAATTAAGAAGGAGGGCAGCAACCCAAAATAGGGCAAACCAGCTACACCAAGAAAGCCCAGAGTGAGTGCACACAGTCCTCGTACTAACACATGAAAATGTGACTGATAACCATCTCTCTGAACAAATCTTCAACTTAACTCATCTCTCTCTTACACACACTATCTATGTGTTTGTGTGTGTGTCTTTGTTAGAAGCTGGTGATGAGAAGTAAAGCCGCTGAGACAGACAACCCTCCCTCCACCATTAACCTACTGTGCGTTGCTTTCAAGACAGCCCCATTCCACCAAACCCTCCTCTCAAGAAATAAACTGATTTACCAACAGAAGACAACAACAACAGCAACAAGAAATTTTCTATCTTTTTTTTTATTTTTTATTTTGCAAGAAAAGAAAAGGTAATGTTAGTCTCTTTCTCATGCTTTCTTGTTTGTTTGATCATAATCTTTTCTTTCTCATCAGGCCTTAAATTCCCTCCCCCTTCTCCCCTCTCTCGTCTCTCACGCCTTCTGCTCTCATTCTCATGCAGACCTCTCTCCGCCGCAAATTCACTCCGGTTCTCTTCTCTTCCACCTCGTTTTCCATGAAGCCCTCCGCCTACTCCTCCGTCGGTCGGAAGGGAGGCAACCTGTCGGTGTTCGTGGTGGTCATTTCCATCTTTGTCTTTGGATGTTTCATGTATAACGAGGACGTGAAATCCATCGCTGAATTCCCGTTCTCACGCCCCAAGCCTCAAGAAATCCAAGAAGGGAACAACGACGTGTTTCAAGAAAAGGAAAGAAACGTTGG